>NC_053157.1:131818930-131841629 GCF_016835505.1 Polypterus senegalus
AGCACACGTCTTTTATTTTCTTTTTCCCCCTTGTGGAAACGTCTTCCCCATTCCCACATGCACAACAACACAGTCACAAAACACCAAAACACAATTCTTTTCTTTTCTCTTCTTTCTTTCATTCTCCAGCACTTCTTCTGGCAAGCTTCTCCCTCCTCCTGACTCTGGCTCCTGGGTAGTGGCTGCAGGCTCCTTTTGTAGCCCTCCTGGAAGTGCTCCAGGAGTTAATTGGCCTAATTAGGCTACACTTCTGGCTGTGGCTGCATTCCAGTCCAAAGAAGCTCATGAAGCCATGCAGCTCCTCCGGCTGGTGGCCACAGAGCCCAACATGTCTGAGCCCTGAAGTCTGACACCTGTAGCCCCAATGTTACCCAGAAGGGCTGCCACCACTCCTTCCGGGGGATGTAGTGTGCATCCCATGGCTGCTCCCCTGTCATAGGGTCGTCCGCCGTCCACCACAATTTCTATATATACTGTATATAGTACTCATTAAATTACAGGTAAGAAGTATCTGTCACAATTTAGACATACTAGTATGATTCATTAAAAAATAATTCCTGTCTGTGTAACAGAAGCTGTGACAAAAGCTTATAGGTGATGGATATTTTAAGTTTTAAATCATAGACATTATTTGTGTGATTTCAACAACAGATACTGGTGCTTGAAAAATTTAGCTCATAAATTCAATATCTTCAGGTAATAAGCAACAACACACTGTACCCAGAACAGAACAGAAATGGGCAGCCATCTGAAAAAGGATTTGTCCATCTTGACCAATGCTGTGGTAACAGGCTTGGGCATTTGTTCTGTTGCAGTTGAACAAATATTAAGTATTGGAAGGATAAGTAAAAGCTTAATGTCGTTTTTTAATAATATTTCATATCTCACATAAACCTTTAAAATAAGTATTTAAAAAAAAAAACAGATGCACAGACTAAAACTGATATTTTTCCAAGGCAGTAAAGCAAAAGAGTTTTGCTAAATTTAAAATATTTTCAAGTTTGTGCTGAATGTGCATATTGCTCTCACAGTTTATACTGTTTTGAATGCACACAGTGGAAACTTGAGCCTGTCAAAGCGTAGTTAAAATTGGTGCAAAGCAGTAAATATTTTGTAAAGTCCTGATTTTTGCATTAAATAAATGTTTATTTCAATGGCCAAATTAAACTAGTTTCTGTTTAATTTTGGAATTGAGGTGTTTTTATTTTATTTATTAATTTTGTATTCAGTTTAGTTTGAATTAAATTATTTAAACAGTGCATTTTACAAGCATATGAAACAATTATTTCTACTCTGTCTCATTTATGTGGAACAGGGTTGTTTCAAGAACAATTTTATTATTATTAATGTACTGTTTTTTACACCTAATTTAATTAGTCTGGCTGACTTGCACTGCCCATCAGCTGCCTTTCTTCAGTTTACATGATCTCACATCTGAATTTCAATAATATGCAAATAGTCATGTTTGTGATTTCAGGTGTATGATATTTAATGTCTAATTGTTTGCTGACAATTAACAGTGTCACGCTGTGATCTTATCAGGTTGAAAGGGGCAAGACTCAGGAACAGCAGTGATAAAAATTTGAAGATATATATTCTTGGAAATACCAAACACTAAAAGGGCAGATTATATCTAAACTCATTATGCTGCTTTGTATATTACAACTATTTGTAACTGAAAAATATTTTTTAATTATGGTTCATGAGTGAAAAAGCCCCTTTCATGAGAACTTCCACTGAGCAGCCAATCAGATTGTGTGTTTATGTCATATGATGTAGGCAGTGGAGCTGCCATTAGAAACTCTAATCAGAATAAATGTAGGTTTTTACATTACTTGATTTGGAAGTACTGTATCTTGGACTTTTGCATGAAGGAGAATATGGGAGGAGAGGAAAAAAAGTTGAATTATACAGTTGTGTCATTTCAAAGTTGCACAAACCTCAATATTTAACACACAACTTTAATTACAGAAACCTATTTTTCTAGGAATAATTGTAATGCTAGGGCCCATAAATATTATTGTAAAGGTAGTTTATACAGTAGATGTTTGTACTGTAACATTATAAGCTGTACCTTTAAACAGCTATAAAATTCTCTTTTCTTCTTTTTGTGATATAATAAAGCTTCAGCATCATTAATAAATCTCTGTACAGTAATATAATTTAATTTCTACTTTATTAATTAATTATCCCTAATAGTTTTGATTTTATATGAACTTATTTTTTAAAATGATTTAGTGCAATCTGGTAACTAAACAGTTATTTGTTTTGGTTTTTTTTTGGTATTTGTCACATTGTATTACTTTCTGCATGAGTAGTAGTAGCAGTTTTGTCAAATGTCAATATGATCTTTATCTTTTGTTTTACTTAAGTATTTTATTTTCAGATGCATCATTCTGTCATCAAGATCAGACAAACACCAAAAAGTGACCCAGTGCTCAAAATGCTGTATTCATTACCATTGTTTATTGCATCCAGTGGGTAAATACACTCCATAAAAGTTTTCATGAACACAACTGGCATTTTGAGGGATACAAACAAGTAAATACAACTTTTGTACATCAATTTAGAAAATACATATGTCAAAATCAAAGATTAGTAATAATGACTAGTACTTTTTCTCCTAGCTTTAAAACATGATTATGCAGTTTGAGATGAAGAAAAGAATCTATCACTATAATGATCCAATAGTGTGACTTTATCAAATATTTAAATGCCCAACATGCAAACTCATATGACCCAAAGCCCAAAGACTGTGGAGAAACCTCCCAGGAAATCGGTAAACAATTGTTCTGCGACCAAATTGTAACTTTACATTTAAAAAAAAAGCAATAACCTAAAGTTTGCATTCAAAGGAAACATGGCACACATGCACAATCAGATATAGATAAGACGTTCTACCTGCCCAGTGTTTGTATTGATAAAAAATTGACATTTCAGCAGTACGAAAACCCTGGAAAGGATGTTCAGTACCAGTTCACCTTTGTGAAAAAGCTTGGGAACAATGTCAGAGGACCTTGTATGAGCCTGAGGCATGTAACCAAGATCACCTGCTAGCTGTAAGGAGTGGGTTGTCTTCTCTCCACTGTGAGCACATTCAATCAGCACAGTACTGTTATTTGTGTGCTCATGAAATATCCAGGAAGCCACACTGATATCTAACAAATTCTTTGGTGAGATAAAAAGAGAATATCTTAAAGGACAGTGGTCAGTGTAAAAAGCAAGAATTCTTACTCCTGTTGAAGTGCTTTTTGATTCTGTAGATACACAATATACTGTACATCTCAGTCTTTGAGCCAGAATTTGAATGTAGCAATTGACTTGGCAGGGTGATTGTAACATGCATTGCACTGGCAAACACATGTACTGCTCCTGTTCAAAATGCCAGATGTCTTGTCCACACAGGAAGATTACCAAATTGCACTTATTTCAAAGAAGCAAAAAGTTATTCAAAGCTACTCATCTGTTGTTCACTCTCATGTAAATCTGTCCTACTACTGAGACTGAACCAACAGATGGTTAATTATCTTTATTCTGAGACACAGTGAGTTCTATGAGTTCTATAAGTCTCTAAAGGACTACACCACTAAACTCTTACCTTCAGAAACAAAATGCAAATACTACACTGATCACCCACCAGTATTAATAACAAGAAAAGGCAGAATACTGATGATGAATGGTATAATAGAAAGTTAAACATATTTGTTTAATCCACATTAAAACTTAAACCAACATATCTGTAGAATTCAATATCCTAAAATGATTTTGTTTCCAAATGTCTTAACCTACATTAAAATGTGCACACATTAATAACAGGAACTGCTCAACACAATTTCAATAACTTCATTATTTTGGGCCTAAACCTCTCCATCTACCTTCAGTGTAATTGCAGGTGAGTCTGGCTTTTACCCATATGGATGCTATCCTCACAAAGTTAAGGTTGTCAGCTGTATTCTATATGAACACGTCTTATAATAAGTTCTTAACAGATTAAAGTGAATGAGTGTAATGAAGGCTTAAACCATGACAACTGCATAAATCTGAGGGTTTTTTCAGTAGACTAATTTTTCAAGTAATATGGTACATGTGTAGGCCAGGTAACACTGCTGTTCAAGTCAAGGATTACCATCTTAGTGTAATGACATGTAGTTAACAATCTTTCTTTCCACAGTTTTAGTTTTCTTCCTTTTCAAAGCCAAATGACTATATTTCTTCTTCATTCAGTTCTCCACTTACAAAACAAAGTTGGACTATTGCAGATATTTATCAACTTCAGTTTCACATTGCTAACTGTCACAGTTAAATCTGATAATAAAGCAAGAAGTAATCGAGCTTTAGGTTACAAGAACTTAAGCTATAATCTTTACTTAATCATAAGAGGAACTCGGTTTGTAGCTTTGTTTAGGTCTTATTTTCAAGAACCATAATAATGGTATTATTGTGTTGTTTTCAATAAGTAGTGTGTCAGACACTCTAGCTAGGAGATTCTTTCACGAGGATTTATAAAGGGAAGCACAGGAGAAAGAATGACAAGTGTGCACAGTCACTAATCCAGTATCCTAGAATGGTGGAGATCTCCCCAGATCACCAGGGACATCACTTCCACCCTAAAGCAGCAAGTTCCACATTGACCATGTCCTCTTGCCACCACAGTTGGTATTCATTTGGGACCTGGGGCCTCATGCATAACGATGTGCGTAGAATTTACACTAAAACATGGCGTACAGGCAAAAGTGGAAATGTCCGTGTCCGTACACACAAAAAAATTTAGATGTACAAAACCGCATGTAAGCTAACTTCCATGCACTTCCTACATAAATCCTGGTCAGCATGAAAAGTAATGCTCATGCATGCACCTGCCAGTCTGCCCTGAATCCTCCCAGAATTTAGCATATTTTAATCAATATAAATAGTCAATTTTGTTCAGTGTTGAGTTAAAAGACAATGGAAAAAGCAAGTGAAAAAAAGTATTTCAGCGAATGCAATGTTGAGGCAAGGAAAACGTACTATTTGTTGGCTTAAGGAGTGGTATAAACAACAAAAGATAGTTGATTGAATGATACAGAGTGTGGAGAAACTCGAAAGTTCAAGTTCAGAAAGTCGCACAGAGCCCGAAATAAAAAAGAAATTGTCAAATATCAAAGTCACCGTAAAAAGGTGAGTTGCTGCCCATCATCTGAGTGTCATACAGAAGTGTATTAGGGTACAGGGAAAAGAAAAAAATAGGAACACATTGAAAAAAATGTCAAAATGTCCACTTCAATCTCATAATTTATTTTGTCATTAAAGTAGAAAGTTGTAAACTTAATCTTAAAATTAATGTTTAATTCACTAGAGATTCTTAGATCCCATCCTAACTAAAGTAGCACATTAAGTGCTTTGTATTCTATTCTATTCTCTGAAGTTAACAATTTATCTGTATAATGTAATGTAAATACTTTAATGCATTTCATTTTAAAAATTATATCAAGAGCTCCAAGAAGATAGCTCTTTGAAATCTAAATCGATTTAGAAGCCAGTCGTCATCATCCGTAAATACGCACTCTCTCTTTTATTGAATTGAATTGAATTCCTTTATTGTTATTCTATGGTTCAATGAGATTCAATATGCAGATCCTTCAGAAACTTATTTTCCTATAAAATGATAAAATAACAATAATAATAATACAATAAAAAAAAAAAAATACACATCATGAAATCATAAGTACAATATACATGTACATATATAGTGCAGATAGTGCAAATGGTTCATAAAGTGGCTCAGGTTGTGCAGTATTACAACTGTAGTGCAAGTTTACGGTGAAGTAATTGTATTTATAAGTACAAACTGTTCTACCAGGAGCACTTGATGGGCTGATTGAGTTTGTTTATAGCTCTTGGGATGGAACTGTTTCTAAACCGCGAGGTTCGTGCAGGAAAGGCTCTGAAGCATTTGCCGAATGAGAGAAATAGACTGTGCACATGGCTGAAGCAGAGAGTGGTGCACTGAAAGTAACAACACTAATCAGCTATGGTGTTTGGAATAGTTTCACCATTCCGTAGAACATTACATTGTTACAGGATGATTACAATCAGAAGCCTTAAATTTATAAACAATATGCGGTTATTTTCACTGTATTTGATAAAGCCACATCAGGGATATGAATCTGAAAACAATAGAGGGAAACCACACAGCAGCAGTGCTTTGACGGTGGGTGCCGCCAGTTTGCAAAAACTTGTATACGCAATGGATTGAGCTGGTGTCAGAATGTGCGTGGCTTTACACCAAGTTTAATGTTTATAAATCACGATATGAGCGTGAAACGGGCATACGCATCGTTTATATATGAGGCCCCTGGTCCTGAAGGAGATGGAGCTCCTTAATAAGAAGCATGCTTTCTGCTCTCTAAAAGCTTACAACGACTTGTCCAACAGTCCACTTCCAACCTTTTTCAAATCTCTGAACATTTAACAGGGTTTCCTCCTGGACCCCAATTATTTATTTTCCTTTTTGTGCTTCATTCACAGGTGACCAGTATGCTGGGAAATCCCTAGTTTCATTTTCATCACTTGACAGTGTGTTGCATGCATGCTGTCACTTTGAGACTATCACATGCCACGAGCATTTGTCTTGTATCAACTCTGACTACTAACCCCCTGTTGTTATAATGGACCAACATAAAAAAAGGTGTTTTCAGTATATCAGGTAAGAATCTTTCAGATATTTTGAATCTTTATTATCATTTGTCCAATATATAATTCCTCTGTCTCCTGCATCTTTCTGTATATCATTATAGTATGCATATGGTATTTGTGTGTTTATACTATTTCAGTCATTGCATTTTTACTCTCTTCCTGTGATATCATTTACATGAAGTCATATTCTCTCAAATTTCACTTTAGTCAAAAGCCTTAATTAGAAAATGTAAACCTCATTGCATGTCTAAATGTGCACATTTCTTATAGTGTTTGTCATGATATCTTGTCAGTTAATGACTTGAAGGAACCATTCCTCAGATTTCAAATGGGAGCACAACTTAGTAGAATTCTGAGATTCAGTGCAGTTAAATATAGATGCAATAAGTTTTGCAAAAAGTGAATAAAGTTTTCAGCCTTAATAGTTCAAGTCATTTGCTCAGCATTTGCCTCATTAAATTGCATTACCCTCAAGTGCAATATCCTGTTTTATAAGTTGAGCTCAAAATTACTTTTCAGTAGAAATGGAAACTGGGCACCTTCAATAAAAGAACACATTAGGATATCAGACTCAGTACCTAAGAAAGAGTTAAACTTTCAAAGATGAGTTCCACAGCTATGAAAGGACTTAGTTGTGTCAGTGAAGACAGACTGGACAGTGAGTTGCTTAACCAAAAGGTGACTTAGAATCATTTTGAAAGTAGATTCACAGTATTTGTTATTTTTTGCAGATTTTAATGATAATTTCTGTCTTCTAGAATTTGGTTGTTCACAAACTCTGGAAGGAGTGCAATGTCAACCATAAGGGTATCCCATATGATATGGTTGGTCAACTCCAAAAGGAGATATGAGAAGACATAAATATAATAAAATATTTTTAAAAACCTGTGGTACATCTGGCAAATGCTTGATTTTTCTTAAATTGTGTTTATATTTTGCAATATATTGCCAGAATTGATTTTTTTTTCAGATGAATTGTCAATTATCCTTTGTCCACACAGTTGTTTATAGTTTAAAGTTCAGTCTATGCTTTCAGAGCTCGACAAATTTTGCAGACTTGCTCCTATCTGGGAAGCATTTAACTAATGTCACAGTTTGTGACTTTTAAAGAGGTCTTGCAACACATGCAAATCTGAAATGCCCAGAGGTGATTTCTTTCCAACCACATGAAGGAAGAGTAGCTGAAAATTGAAAATATTCATGCTATAGCAACAGAAGGACTGCAGGTCTCCCATCCACGAGGGTAAAGAAATTAAAATAGAAGTTTGTTCACCCAGTTGTGGGTTCTAAAGATCACTGTCTTCTCTTCAATAATTTTCCAGAAAATAAAATGAAAGACCAAAGGGATTTCTTCAGGAGAATACAACTTATTCTTCAGCTCTGAGGCACTTGAACAGTTAGGTGGTAGAGCAGCTATTTGCAAAAATAAGGAAAAACAGCCTTTCAATAATATGGCAGCCTCGACCCATGATTTTGTGATGAAGAGTGTCATTCAAAAACATAATAAGAGCAATAACAAAAGACTCCTTGAATTGCAGCTGAAAAGGGGTCGCAAAATGTCATAGTTGAAAAACATTAGATTAAATAGTCACTGAAAATAATTACTTTTGTTCAAAACTAGTGTTTAAATGTTTCAATAACATATCAGATATTTTGAAGCTTTATAGTAATTTTTCAACTAGTTTCTGCTTTGAAAACCTCACAAACACAGCTAAGTTTACAAATATCACTTCTGTCATAATTAATATTTATAAAAGTAGGCTTGAAAAATAAACATTGAGATAATTATTGCAGATCAGTTTTACTAAATTTAAGATAACCACTTGAAAAAAAAGAAAACAACATAGAGAGAGAGAAAGGTTTTTTTTTTTATTTTAATAATGGGTCATACTTCAAAATGGTGCCACTGATGCACAAATTTAGAAGGAATCATATAAACAGAATGCTTAGCAGGCAGGCTTATGTTGCAAGCTGCAAAATACTAAATAATTTACAATAGTACGGACTTGGAGTTATCACTGCTTCCCTATGGATCCATGATTTCAAATCTTTCACCCGGTTGCTGTCTGTGTGGAGTGTGTACTTCCACCTATGGCTTTGCAAGTATTTTCCAGGTTCTCTGGTTTTCCGCCCACAAAGACATATGCGCTAGGTTAAATACCAGTTATAAATTAGCAATGTGCGTGTAAGCGTGTGCGTGTGCATAAATAAATGTGCAATGTGGAATGGAAGGGTCATTACAGGTGTACTTTCTGCCTTGTGTCAGATGCTGCCAAGATAGACTCTGGTCCTCTATGACCTTGAACTGGATAAAGTGGGTCTGAGAATATTAAAGTATAGAGTGTACTGTTTTATCTGTAGAATTTTTCACTAGATATTGTTAGACATGAGTTTAACACCTCCTTTTAAGCGGTATTAAAGTTCCTAACATAGCCTAGTATTTAACGATGTCGGTAATGTCCAGAACAATTAATGAAAGATATGAACCCTGATATCAAAAATTTAATGAATAATTTTAACCATTACTGTTTATGATTAGGGGTCAAAAAATTTGGTACGTATGGTGACCTGTGTTTACTCTTGAAAAATTTATATTTTAATATAACTACAGATATTTTCCAGATCTGTAAATGTCCGTTTGGTTTTTGTGCTGGTGTGATTACTTGTATTTTTGAATGGGTGAGCAGTAATTTCCTCAAGGTAAATAAGGAAAAACAGAAATTATAGTTGTTGGCAAAAATGGAAATACTGAGTGTCTTAGAACTAATCTCCATCCACTGTGCCACCCAGCTTTTATATCTTTGACATGCTCAAAGCTAAAAAACCAGCAGTAACACCCAACTTCTCTTGCAGTTGGGCATGGATAGCACTTTAGCACTCTCCCTTCCTCTTCCTTTGATGATTGTCAACAAGACCAAGAAAAAAAAAACTTCCCTATACAATGCCATTCCAGTCTTAGTAAAGTCCCATTAGTTATGCCCTTGGCCTACCCAATTCTAAGACTGCAAAAATGGATAATTGACTGAGACCCAAAATCTCTACCCCATTCATGAAACTCTGACAGAAAAGAAATACACAGTAGAAACAGACAGAACATTGCCATGTATCAACTAAAATATCTAATCGAAACTGATGTCACAGAAATACATTCAAACTTCCAACCAATGAAAACAAAGCTCTCCCCATACCAGCTAAGTAAGTTGTCCGCTGGCTTGCTCTTGTGCTTAGAAAACAGTACAGACTTAAAAATATGCTGGATGCACTTACACATGCATATAACCCTGCTCAAATGAAGAAAAACCAGAAACGGAGCCTCTGAAAATACAGATCCACTGGTAAGCTTTTGATTTGCACATAATCACACCCTATAAATACAACTGTACATGCCAATACTCTAGATGACATTTTGTTTAATTTTTCCTGCATGGCCTATAATGTTATTACTCAGATGAGGCCCACGGCATCACACTTGGACATTGACCTAAACTTTAAATCACACATTAACTTCACTACGAGGACTGCATTGTTTAATTTAAAAAACACTTCAAAAGTTAAAACTCTTATTAAAATATAAGTGGCTGAGAAATTAATTCACAGTTTTGTTTTAGTAGAGTAGAATACTGTAGTACACACCTAACATAACTGCTTAAAAAGACAACATACAATTAAAGTTAAAGCTTAAACAGAGAAAGAAAATGTAAGCATATCTGACCAGTCCTAGCATCATTACATTGGTTACCCATGTCATTTAGAGCTGATTTAAATATACTATTGATGGTATATAAGCCTCTAAGTAAACTTGCCTCTTCCTATATGTTAGAGTGCCTGTCCCTTTAAAATTTCCAGTTGTAACCTCAAATTTCCCAATAATGGTTTGCTTATTATTCGAAGAGTTAAATAAAAAAAAGAAATGATGAGGTGGCCTTGTGCTTTTATAATCCAAAAATCTGGAAGACTTTACCGATACATGCAGTATATGCCATGAACCATTTTAAAAACTTTTTAAAACTTTCTTTTTAGTTTAGCTGAATTTTAGTTCTAATTCTAATATAATATATATTTGTGAATTTGAAATCATTATTAACCTCAACTCTTCTCTGTTTCTTTTCTAGTTTTTCTGCCACCACCTGATGAAAATATTGTGCAGCAGTCTCTGATATTGAAGCATAAGTGATTACACGAGCTAGTACTGCATCAAATCTCTCTATTATAATAAAAAAATCCTAGGATGAGACGTGACTTTTTCAGAGAGACACTTTCACGTCCTGCGAGATGAGACTTTGTGCCAAGAGATTTAAGCATGCCCAGGGCCAGAAATAAAAGACAAAGAGTAGATGATAAAGTAGAATGTCGTAAATAATTCAAAAATGTTGGCGCGATACACATGCACAGCTGGTTAAAGATAATCAAAGTACTAAGATTCAAAAGTCTCAAAAAATGATAGTAAAGATCGCTTTAGCACAAACGAATGAAAATTATTCCTCGGTGAAATAACTGAACAGCGAAAAAAGATCGAATATATTGTTCAGATGTAAACTTTAAGTTGGAGACTTGTAGATCATCTTAATTCATGTTGCCATCAGGGAACAGTAGTATTTCTTCGCAATGAAGAGGTTTATCCGTGAGAATTAAAAGATTTGTTGTTTGGAGGTTGAGGGGTTGGTGAGCGAAGCAAGTCTTAGTCTTTTTAGTCATCTAAGAAAACATTTTTAAAAAACACTTCAAATTACTTAAATATATTTATGTTAGGTTGAATGCCCAGGAGGAGCCGGGTGATCTTTTGGCATAGAAACTCCTGCAGATTTTGTTTTTTTCTCCAGCATCTTGTCCCTTGATGTTGCTTTTTTGTTTCTGTTGTCCTATCCAACATTCTGATCATAGGATTGGACTTAAAAACTAATCTATAAATAAGGACTCCACCGTATCTGTTATTAGTATGTCTGTGTTATGTAGGTACATATTGGTTTATTCTCATTTCCTATTTTGGTGTATCATTTATTCATTCATATAATCTATTTCTTTTTCCATTCTTGCAACTTTGTCACTTTGTAAAGTACTCTGAGTTATATTCTTTATACAAACTTGTGCTATGACAATACATTTTGACATTGCTGTTGTTTTTACCTTATTTTTTTTTTTCAAAATCCTGACACATTCTGTTTGTTTTTCCTATTTGTTCATGGAGCATTGTGCGCCAATGGTAACACAACTTTAAAGGCTTTTGCTGTACTATTTTTGCTGTTGCTAGGCATGCCATTTATTCACAGGCCGTGACTACGCAGGCACACTTTTATAAAAAGTTAAATCATCAGAACTTTAGAGCAAGCAAGACTCTGAATCTTCCTGCCTTTGTACTGAATTAAGAAGTGGCCTCAAAATATAAACAAAAAGAAGATTAGGAAATTATTTTTAAAACTGATTACGGGTTTCTGAAAAAGCATTCGGGGCTTTGGCTTCTTTTGTCGTTTTAGAGTCTTTTCCCTCTACATTGTTTTTGATCTGCTTTTGCCTTTGACTTTTTTGTGTCAATAGACTGAAATCTTTGATTCCTTGGTCAAAATTCTGGGCATTTTTAGTTCTCTGGGTTTTGGATTCCCACATTTTTAAAGGTAAGACTTAAATTTTGATGCATTTTCTTCATCATTTCATGTTTTTTATTTTTCAGTTTTTTATTCTAATTATATTTTAAAAACTTTAAATATTAAAGGTGATCCCCTATGATAAGGTATGAAATCTTTGTTACTTTTTAAATAAATTATCAATATAAATAATGTGCTTTTTATTATTATTGATTGATACACCAAAAGATGACAGCAAGTGATTATATGTTCATGACTTTTTCCTTCAGTCATAATAAAATGTGGTATATTCTATTACCTCTGGACTTTTTATTTTTAAATATTAAAACTTTTTCTTTACTTTGTGTTAAGTATTACCTTGTCTTCAGTATGAAATGTATGTTCTGCTGTCTTCTGGTTTAATAACTCTCAAAAAGGTTTCAATCAGTAATCCTTTAATAAATTAGTATTATCAGCTGTGTCGAGGGGACCAGTTGTTGCTGTCATTATAAAATTTCTTTGATGTATGAGCGTACAGTAAAGCTCTGTACACAGTGGTACTTAAACCCATTTAAATTATTTTAAATTTTTAAGCCAGTTTATTTAAGAGGAACTTATTTTAATGTTTTATTAATTGGCACCATGAATAATTGCATATACCTCTATGAGAATTTTATATGAGTTCACTGACAGCCATTGGAGTGTTGGAGTCCTACATACTAAGAGCCCTTAGGGTTTTAAATTGGCTTGATATGGTAATTGTGAAAGTAATGGTCCACATTTCTTCATTTGTGTTACATACTTCTTAAAAAAAGTCTACAATTGGTTTAAAACAAAGATTTTTTATGATACATTATTTACAAATTGTATTGAATGCATGAAAAAAAATTCTATATTGTACTTTTTTAATATTTGCATAGGTATATGGATTTATGCAATGATATGTTGCTATCATCCCAAGGAGGAATGTTTCACTAAAGTTTATGATAACCATATATTATGCTTGAAATCTTTAAATGAGTCATATGGTAAATTGAAAGATAACATTACAAATTTAGTCTCAAAAGTCTAAAAAAGATAGTTTGTGGAAAGGCCTATTAAAGATTTTCTGGAACACTGTAACACACTTCTCCACTTACACATCAACAAGATTACCCAGTCACTAGTAAAACTAATTCTGCCTCATGGATGTATAAAATGCATATATTAATCCTTTTGAGCTATAGGAAACAATGAAAAATTGTTAAGTGATATACTTGTTTGTGTATGCTGTAGCAATTCTAAGCAAAATAAATTAACTTTGCTTTGTGCAACACAATTTCTGTTCTCAAAAGAGGGCAAAACGCCAAATACACTATTAGCTAATGGCTAGAATGTATCTAGTATTTCTTGTCTAGAATCTATACCTGCATCTTATCTAACAAGACACAACTCCAAACTTAATCAATAATTTTTATGAATGTGCCGAAAAACAACATACTGTGTTTCAAGCTCATAGCAGAAGGAAATTCTATTTCCTCTACCTCTTTAGTCTCATCATATGTTTCAAAGTAAATTTTAGAACAAATTCCTAACTGTTTAAGATCACAATGTGTAGTGTCAATTTTAAGATATATTCACTAAGTCTTTCAATATGTCTATCTTACCCTTGTTAGGTTTTACACTTATTATACAAGTGCTTATTATCCAAAAAATAATGTTCTTTTTATCCACAAATGTTTAGATTTATTATCATCCAGAAAAATGAGTTATGACAATTTTTCTAATATTAGATGATATCACTTTTATTATTGATTATCAGTCAGACTCAAAGATAGGTTATTTATGAACCTTGAATATTCCTTGGATCTTTGTGTACTACCCTCCCAACACACAAGGGATGTCATAGTCTAGATTTAGAAATTCTGAAGAGACTTAACATTGATGTGACATAGATACTTGATATCAGAATTTCAGACAACCAGAATTCAGCACTATTTTTAATACAGCCAACAATGTAAATAGTTGTAATGAGACTGCCACAAAGGTGAGAACTATAATTAAATACAATCCAGCAGTCCGATCTGAGAGATGGTCTTAATTGTCCAAAATTAAACAATATAGATAATGCCAGACAGTTGTTTTAACTTATTGCTTATCTATTTAATTTAGTTCCACTTATGGAGTGAATAATGCATTAGCAAATATGTGTAAGGTGTTTGTAGAATTTCTAACAGGAGAGAAATACATTTGTAGCCCTCAAGATCATTGTTAGTTGAATCTCCTCCCTTTCAGCTTAATGAGTTAACCTCCTTTAGGAGCATAAATGTGCTTGAACTTTGTAGAATAATTGTTTAACTAAACTAAACTAAATTGATCCACCTGCAGGTATCCTATAGGCCAGGGGTCCTCAATGCTAGTCCTGAAGTCTACAGTAGCTGTAGGTTTTTGCTTTAACCAATTATTTAATAAGAACCAATTTATTTACTACTAAAGCATCATTTTTTGTTTGTTACAATTCAGAACCCTTAATTTCCTATTTCAATTGTTGCAGATTTACTTAACTGGCCATCATTTAATAATGGAGATGCAAATGACAGAGGAACCACCAGCTTTCCAGGTAATGTGCTTCCATTCAAACCCCGTGTATATGCATCATCAAGTATCTGTATTAATACCATGTTTTGAAATAAATATGAGAGAAGGGAAGGACCAAGAGGTACAGCTCAGTTCTGGACCACAAAATATATACATATTGTTCTCAGAAAATGAAAAGTGTACAATGTGATAAAGATTTGTTTTGGAAAAATGAAAACACTAACAAGCCATATAATTAAATACCAAGTTTCATTGTTTACTAGGCCTAGCTTCTAATTAACCAAACTGGTTGAAATAGAAAGCTGCACCCACTGTTGACCTCCAAGACCCCAGTCACAGACTTTTTTTTAAAGAAATCTCAGACTACTTAATCGGCAGAGAACTAAATATAGCAGGCACTTATTACAGCCTGGTGTTTTCCCAGATTCCTGAAAAACAGCAATATCCATACCACTGCTTAAGAAAAACTTTGCTCTGGATAATTTTAAAACTATCTTTTCCTACCTTTAAGCAAACTCACAGAAAACAGGTCTTTCAGCAATTATGATTTCTTGAGGAAAAAGTTTTATCTTTTTTAAATGGGTAGTTAGAGTATAGATCTAACTGTAACACAAAAATTCCTTTGGCCAGTGGTGTTAATGACTTGTGGCTGAATGCTCTGGTAAATAACATATGTTAAGAAATTGTCTTGCATGAGGAGAAAGAAAGCTGAAAACTCTATGTACAACAAAATTATTGTTCAATGCATTAAATAAAAAAAACAAATAAAGGAATTTTAAACAAGAAAAATGCTGAACTGCAAAGTGGAAATAAAAAGTTAAAATAAGAAGGGAAACGAAGAATTAAAATGTAAAAAACAAACTTAAAGAACCTATAGCTTAAAAACAAATAAGGCCAAAATCCAAAAACATGCAAAGATTAGTTAAATAAAAATAAAAAATACAAAAAGGAGGCAGAGTACTTACTAAGCTTCATCAATTAAACAAAGCCAAAGCCAGAATTAGAGAATATAGCAGTCATTACAGATTCAGAGCTAAGTTTTAAATCTCTGGCCATCGGGTTGTAGCATATCTTAGGAAATCAGACATTAACATTGACGTTTACCATTGTAGCCACTGAAGACTTCTTCCTTTTTACAACTATTACGGATTTTTCATTTTTTTTTTATTTTACTACTTGTAAAACACTTGGACTTACACTTGAGTATGACAATATGCAATATAAATAAATGTTGTTGTCCTACATTATTTTTATCATGCACTACTCAAATTGATTTTTTGGTCTCAGATTATTCTTTTTATTGGGGACTAGTAGAATTTTTCATGAAATATTAAACATAACATTGGATATTACTCAAATTCCTTCACAAGTCTGAAACTTTTTCTTGCTCATGCATTTCCAGAACTACAAAGTATTTTTTATACAACATTACTCATTCATATCATTGTCACTCCTCGCCTCTCATTCCAAACTGATTTTCTGTCATCTCTCAGAACAAAGCAAATCAAAGTTGGTTCTTGAGAAAAAAAAGTTATAATAGAGGCCTACTTGTTTACTTAAATATCAAGCAAAGGAATGTCTTTAAGAGTGATCGATTTCTATCTGTTTTAGGTACAAATGTTTTTACTAAACTTTTCACAGCTAATGTAAATGATACCTTGTTTGCCTCACCATTTAAAACAAGACGGAAGCCTTGAGTTTGCACATTCAACAGTGTTTGCATGAGCTTCCTTTCACCCCTTAACAGGTTGAGTGGTGTTGCTGAATTGAGCAAGGAACCTTAAGTGAACATGTTCAAGTTCAAGTTCAAGCACTTGTATTGTCATTCTGTAACACAACAAAATTACTTTTTGTGACAGCCCCAAGGTGCATTTAAAGAAAAGTAAAATAATTCCAAATATGTCATATACAGTGTTAAGTGAGCATGTAACCAGAGCAAATTATTATTGCTCAGAGTACAGCAGCATAAATTGTTATTGCACCTGTTAATGAATAGTACATTACATATCATACATTGTATTACATTAGTATATTGCACATTACCAATATAGTTTATTGCACATGTTCAATTAAAAATGATCTCAGACTGAGGAGATTAAGAGTTCAGAAAGTTTATGGCAGATGGGAAAAAGCTATTTTTTAGTCTGTTTGTGCATACACAGATGACCTAAAACATCTTCCTGATGGGAGGAGCTCAGACAAAGAATTTCCAGGATGAGTTTTGTCCTTGAGAATGTTTTCGGCCCTTCTCACACAACGAGTCTTATACAACAGTTCGAGTGATGGTAGTTCAGTCCCAATAATGACCTCTGCTGTTTTTACGACCCGCTGCAGGGCTTCTTTTGCAGCCTTGGTGCAGCTGTTATACCAGGCCATCATGCAGTTAGTTAAAATGCTCTCTATAATGCATCTATAGAAATAAACAGCAGCTTCTTGGGGAGGTAAGCTCTCCTTAGCTTCCTGAGAAAATAGAGGCGTTGTTGTGCTTTGCCTATTATAGCCAAGTTGTTGTCAGCCCAGGACAGGTCCTCTGAGATGATGACTCCTAGAAACTTAAAGCTGGAAACTCTCTCCACAGCATCTGCATTGATTGTTATCAGACTGTGATTGGTCTTTTTAGTGGTCCTAAAGTCCAGAATAACTTCTTTGGTCTTTTTGGTATTTAAGGCCAGGTTGTTGGTGTTGCACCATTCTGTCAGATTCTGAACCTCTTCCCTATATGCAGCTTCACTGTTGTCTGTTACAAGCCCAATGACAGTTGTATCATCCGCAAATTTAACAATAATGTTTGGTTGGTGGGTGGGTTGACAGTCATGGGTAAAGAGTGCATAGAGAATGGGACTTAGTACACACCAGTGCTCAGGGTAAGGGTGGAGGATGTGTGTTTGCACATCCTGACAGACTAGGGGCAGTTGGTGAGAAAAATCCAGTAACCAGTTGCATATGGATGGAGCAAGTCCTAGTGCATAGAGTTTTTGGATCAGCTGGTTAGGTATGATGGTATTAAAGGCAGAGCTGTAGTCAATCAAGAGCATCCTAACATAGGTGTTGGGCTTTTCCAGGTGCAAGAGAGTGGCATGTAGAGCCACACAGATGGCATCCTCAGTTGATCTGTTTGACCGATAGGCAAACTGGTGTTGGTCTAGATCAGCTGGGATGGAGGCTTTGATGTGGGTGATTACCAGTCATTTAAAGCACTTTGCGATGACAGGGGTGAGAGCGACTGATTGATAGTCATTAAGACAGATTATCCTCGGTTTTTTGGGAACAGGTACAATGGTTGTGGATTTCAGGCACAAGGGAAATACACCTGAGGAGAGAGAGAGAGGTTGAATATGTGTGTAAATACCTCCACTAATTGGTCAGCGCAGGCCTGGAGCAGATGTCCTTGCACATTATCAGGACCTGCTGCCTTCCTTGTATTGATGTTTTCGAGTGC
Organism: Polypterus senegalus; assembly: GCF_016835505.1. Taxonomy (NCBI): domain Eukaryota; kingdom Metazoa; phylum Chordata; class Cladistia; order Polypteriformes; family Polypteridae; genus Polypterus; species Polypterus senegalus. Next base: position 131,837,180 of record NC_053157.1, read on the forward strand.
CCGCCGCACATCATGTATGTGTACGACCAAAGGCAGTGAGTCTCGAAACTCGAAACTGACTGGAGGCCGGTTATTGTCCTTTTATACCTTCTCAAAATGTGAGTCTTATATGATTTCTACAGGTAATTAATTTTGCCTCTGTTATTAGCAACATATTAATTGACATATATACTAGAGCAGGAATTCCCAAACTAATTCCTGGGTACCCACTGTGACTGCAGGTTTTTGTTTTAACCAGAATTATAATCAGTGACACCAACTGATAACACTGATTAAATTTAATTAGCTGGTATTTTTTTCCTCTTCTCTTATTCTACATTCAGAAAAGGATGATTTTTACATTTATAAGACATTTAGAAATATTTCTATTTTTGCCATAGATTTAAATACTTAAATCTCTTTTGTTGATTGCATAATATTTCACCCTTTCTCTGTGAAGTTTCATTGTGTCTAAATAATGTCAATTAAAAAGTAGCAGAGCAGACACCCAGGCAAACAACACTGAATCATGAAAGGCTGCAGCTACTTTAGTGTCAGCTCCACTAATTAGTAAATAATGAATCAATTAAACAATTAGAACACATGGAAAATTAGAATGAAAATCAAGATCAAAATGTTAAAAGGAAAGAAAAACACATTTTTCCTATATAACTGCTTAGTACATTTTAATTTTTTTTAAAATTTTTTTTTACCAAACTTAGTTTTCTAATTTCCGTATTGTTCCCAAAACACAGAACCTGGGCAATAACAGTCCAATTAAAAACTAGGCTATTTGGAACAATCCCTGTACTAGATTATTAACTTTTAGATGTCAACACACCCAATGTTATTTTTTGCTATTGCATTTAGTCATGTGTGCAGCACCAAGAGCCACTGTTCTGTGAAAATGCTAAGGTAAAAATTAATTATTATGATGGTTAATTAAATACCTGGCACTGTGGTGCAGTAGTTAGCGATTCTGCCAAGCAACCCCCAGGAATTGGGATCAAATCGCACCTTGGACTTGAACATTTTTCATGGGTTTCCTTTGTGTATTTAATTTTTTTCCTACATCAAAAAAAAATGTCCATTTAGTTAGCAAATTGATTCTTTGTGCACAGTGATATCTAAATTATTTGAAAAAGAATTTGGCAAATTTTAGTGGAACTCTGGAATTTTGCTACTTTAAAATGAAACGTCACTTGTCTGAAATTCATATATTGTTTCCATATCAACTCTTTACTTTTCAAATAGGCAAATTTACAAAGATGCTGCATATCGTGTACATTTGTTTGCCAGAGAGCAATTGAGAAATAAGAATTTAAAGGTGATTTGTTTTTTTTCCCCTCTGGAGAACAAAACTCTAACAGGAATAATTATATCAGAAAAAAATGGCTCATAAAAAAGCTAAATATTTTTAGTACCTCTTTATTACCTTAGAGATCCATTTCATTTTTTGATTATAGGAATTGTTAATAAATCTTCTTGAATCTCCTACTAAAAATAAAGATTCTGGGCTCATTACCAGGTAGAAATACAGTGGTGAAATTAATACTGTCTTTTCTGCCTCCTATGAATGTGGTTGTTAATATTATTTGAAGGCATTTTAGCTGGAATTGAGCCTTAATCTACATAACATTGAGAGGCTTGTGTAGGGTGTTACTATTTTAAGAGTCTTGGCATATTATGGCTATGGACTCCACTTATTTTTTCAGATAATTCTAAATATATGAATAGTTTTAAAAACCTGATAGCTGGCCAGTGATGTGGTTTGGTCTGTCTCACAGATCCAGTTCCTGTGTGTAAGAATTATGGTCAGTCACTGGGTGTTTAGAGTGCACATTGTATCTGTGCTTTTTTCCTTTGGGCACTCTGTTTTTTTTCACAGGCCTAAAGACATGCAGGTTGGGTGAACTGGTGATTCTGAACTGGCCTGCGATGAGCATCAGCAGGTTCTGCAGTGGACTGGTTCTCCATTCTGGACCCTGCCCTACTTTAAGCCTGAAGGATGATGCAGGAAAGGGGTTCTGATCCCCTGCAAAGTTAAATTAGATTGAAAAGAGTTGAGAATATTACTGTTAACAAGCATGGAATATTGCAGCATAGGTAGTATGTGAATAAAATTAAGGTGTGTTACTAAAATGACCAAGATTCCAGAGGAGCGGCAGGAGTACCTAAAGCATATACTTGCAGCACCAAATGCATTTCAGTTAAGTGGAGAAATTAGTCCACTGCAGAACACACATACTCACATATCTCCCATCATTCACAGGAGGACAGTTTACTGTTGACAGTTAACCTAGCATAAATATCATTTGGATGTGAGAGGAAATGCTTATAAGGCAAGAATTTGCCAACTCCATATCCAGGCACAGAAATGAATGCAGAACTCTGGAGCTATACGGCACAAGATGTTTCACGCCACATTGTCTACTACTACATTGCTGCTGGAATGGAACTTATTCTTCTGTTTCTATGTAGATTATATGCTTTTGGCTTATGTTAACTATTGTCCACTTAGCATTGCTAAGTAAATGGCTATATACTTAAATATAATTAAATATATTATATTAAATTATATTAAATATAATTAAAAGGCTATAGCAGCTTAGGTGGTGATGATTAGTTGAAATTGCTACATTTCCATTTATCCCATTATTAAACTTGCCTAATCCAGTTCAGGGTTGTGGGGAGTGGAATAACCTATTTGGGCAAAATCAGGCAAAAGATGGAGTGCCGAACCATTTTATGGCACCCTCATTTGTGCGAACTCCCAAACTTACTCAAATAGCTGACACATCCATCTGTACATGTTATAGTTTTACTGCCAGTACTACTTCTAAAATAATGCTGAACAACTCCCTTTGAAGCGCTTTTCTCCATTATTTTAATTTTAGGCTATACCTGTAACTGTGTAAGTTCACAGAGAATATATGTGTTTGTTTCTAGTGCACTGAAAATATTAAAATCCAATCTTTCACTGTCTTCTCATATTATTTTAAAATGTATGATCTATACATTTTATACATAGAATATATACATGTATTAGAATAGATTTGACATTAAAACATTAGAGCTATTTTGACAAGAACAAGCCATTCAGCCCAACAAAGCTCACCAAGCTTATTCACCTAATATTTCCAAAATGACATTATGTTGAGTTTTAAAAGGTCTCTAAGATACCACTCTTGACACACTGCTTGGTCACTTATTTAATGTCTAAGGTTTTCTGTGTGGAGAAAAGCTTTATAACATTTGTGCAAAATCTATACCATAACAAGTTGATATATGTATCCTTGTGTTCTTTTTGAGGAACTTAATGTATAGAATCCACATGACTAATGCCTTTCATATTTGTAAAACGTAAACAATGTCACCTCTTAATGCCACAAATAGTAAAGGTTCAGCTTCTTCAATCTTACTTCATACTCAGCCTCACTCACAGTCCAGGAATCAGTCTAATTGCTCTTCTCTGGAGTTTCTCTAGTGCTGCTATGTCTGTTTTGTAATATGGAGACCAAAACAACACACATTTCTCCAGATGTGGCCTCACTTGTAGTAATGCAGCTTAAATTGTCCTTGACTTATACTCTACACGTCATGATATACTGTACATCCGAACGTCCTGTTAGTCTTCTTTACAATGTCGGGGTGTAGATAATCCACAATGACTCCTTTTGTTTTAGACATATGATTTAAGAAGGCGAGCAGCAGTTTGGGAGCAAATATTGTTATTAAAAATAGTACATCTATTGGCAGTGTTCCTTTTACTGAAATATGATGTGTTTGGACACAGAGGTGGAGTGCACTGCAGGACTTCTTCATTCCAAGTGTCTGTATCTGAGATATGGTCTGGATCCAGTAAACTATAATGAAAAATCAGGTTCAAATCTATACTAATAAAAGGCAAAGCCCTCACTGACTGACTGACTCACTGACTCACTCACTCATCACTAATTCTCCAACTTCCCGTGTAGGTAGAAGGCTGAAATTTGGCAGGCTCATACCTTACAGTTTACTTACAAAAGTTGGACAGGTTTCATTTCGAAATTCTACACGTAATGGTCATAACTGGAACCTATTTTTTCATCCATATACTGTAATAGACTGCAGCTCGATGTTCCATGGGAGGCGTAGTTGCTTCTCCCATCGTCACGCCTCCCACGTAATTGAGTGCATGCCCATATAAGGTAAATATTATCGGGTGAAGGACTGTGCTTAACATGTTCATAAGTAAAAATATCTGAATCACCAACTGATGTTAATTATATTTTGTCCATGAATACTTATTCAATAATTCCAAATAGTCTGTCCACTTCCTTTCATAGCTTTTCCGATGGTTGTGCTGCTTCCAGGCATGTATTTTCGTATTAAAGCATTTAACCAATCACATTTCAGCCATCATTTGTTGCCAGGCAGAGAGGTCTTCACAATCCGTTGTGCAGGCAATCTAACACAGAATAAATGTCGA
>NC_053157.1:131842129-131932820 GCF_016835505.1 Polypterus senegalus
AAAGTCCAGGAAAATATGCATCAAACAAGGTCTCCAGCAAATACAGCATATTTGTTGTGTAAAATGCTTGGGAAATTTTGCCAATGAAGACTAATGAAGATTTACAAGACAAAATCTAGTGTTTAAAAAGAAAAGATGAAAATTAGCATTTAACAAAGGAAGAGTCTAATGTGATAGAAAATAAAACCAGGACAACATTTGTAGTACCAAAAATAATATGCTACTACTTGGAAAAGAAGTGTGGATATTCTAGTTTGGATTTTTTGTTTCTTAGTTAATAACTTTATGTTTTCTTTCCAGTTTACATGTTTGGACTGGAAAATTCTCTTGGTGTATCTATAAATAATTCAGTTTAATTTTGTCATGTGTGCTATCTCCAAAAAAATAAAAATATAAAATGTTCAGGGGAAAACAGAGGTGAAGTTCCTAAAATTTGAAAAAATATTATGTTTTTGCTTTTTTTGAATATGTTTTTTACCAGTTAAAGTTCAAACAACAAAGTTCCCCAGTTTCTTATACAGCTGACTTCACATACAGGTGCATGCATTCCCAGAAATCAGATCCATGTTTGACAACCAGTGTAACAGTTAATAAATGTTTCACATCATCCAAGCAACATTAATAGGAAAACATAGAGAGGAATCAGAAATAATTTTAAAATATTAAACACAGAGAGTGTCTAACTTAACCCCCCCATTGAACATAGATTTTCAATTGTGTGCATCGGACTCAGTAAGAAATTTCAAATGAAAGCAAAGAAATGAGCAGAAGAATGTAAATCCTTCATCCAAATCCAAGAAATATTCTCAGGATCATTACCATTGCAATAAACCAAATGTTGAACTCTTGCCCCCTAATTTTCTTCATCCCATATTCCAGGCAACCATCAATATAAATATAAAAATATAACAAATGAATAAACAGCCTTTAAATAAAACACATTAAATGTTTGTGATCATTAACATGAAGAGGAAAAGTTACTTTACTGTTGACAAGACAAACTCAAATGACCCAATATGGGAGTAGAAAACTTCAGAAATAAAGATTTCATTAAGATGAGAAGCAGTAAGAAATATCCATAGGGACAAAAATAGGCATTTATAAGAAAGAATATCTATAACATCCAGCACTACAAAAGTACTAATGATAGAAGCACATCTGTTACAAAATCAATGAACAAGTGATTTTAGGTTCTATCAGGAACTGGTAACCCATAGACCAAATAATGCCCTAATTTGAATCTATTGCATTTAATACCAGCTTTGACATACTCAATCAAAATCTGGACACTAGAAATTGTTTAAAACTATCTGTTTAGTTTTTTGTATTCTTTAATGTTGTAAAACCAAGGAATCGTGGTCATATTTTACACTTTTTAAACTAATAATAATAATAATAATAATAAATATGATTAATATGTGCCTTTCATGACACTCAAGGACAAGATAATAACATAAAACAAAAACATAAAAATAAGACAATGAAATCACAAAATACACTGAGCACACAAAAGCTACAGTAGATACTCTAGATTGGTTTTAAAAGGAGCAATTGGGGAAGACTATCTAAGATATAAAGGCAGGGATTTCCATAATCTGGGTGCTGCAGAACTAAAATCTCGATCACACAGAGACTTGCATTTACTGTTCAGGACCATTGCCATGATGAGTCATATGTGTTAACAGAAGAGTCTTATAAACGATTTGATATTTATCAGGCAGCTAATGCCAGAAAATCATTGATGTGGTTTTATATTCCCAGGATTTAGCATGTGTTAAAATTCTAGCAAAACTCTGGTAACTTGTAGCAGTGGAACAGTTCCCATGTGTTCCAAAAGAAGTCACAATGTCCCTTTAATCTTAACACTTCTACCCTAAATTAACCTTCACCTTTCTACCCTACACCAACATTTGAGCCAGGTGTTAAGCCTTCTAATTTCCTCTGTCTTACCTGGACCGCTGTATGGCACTGGCAGAACTTCAGACTACGTTGTCAGATCTGTTCCTCAGCCTAGCACATAACCCTTTAAATTTGGAATTGTTGAACTGACAGACTACCCTTATGTATGTTATTTGTTCCAACATGGACAATGACAACTGGATCCAACCCCGCACTGGCCAAGGGAAGTCTCCCACCTGTTTATCCAGAAAGCAACACACTTTGAAACACTCTCTGTCTATGAAGCAAACCAGAGCTTCAATCCCCATAGCGATTGAGTCCCCAACAATCACTACCTCTCTTCTGGGAACAGGTTTTGAGTTGGATCATTGGGGCTCCTACCACCTGAGAATCTTCAGAGATATCATCTGGATCTGCAAGGACCTGAAAACAGTTTGACACTTCGAAAGACAGTGTGCACCCTTTACTTTGTGCCTTGCGACCATGACTCATCTTTTTTCGACTTGTTTGGTCTGTAATTTTCTCCTGCGCCACCTTAGGGGTAGACAGTGTCTCTCTAAATGACAACGGTGCCAGGTCCGCCAATTCTCTACTCACTTAACGTAGTCCGGCCAACTCCTCCTCCAGTTCAGTAACCCTCTGGATCAGCTGGCATCTCTTGCAGATGCAGTCTTCATAGAAGACTGGCTCCTCTGAGCCATCCTTTAAAAAGTCCAATATCTAACAGGACTTACATTGCACTGGCCTCATTTTGACTTTGGATTACTAAAACTTCTCAACTTTTTTTTATTAAAAATGAATGACTTAAATGGTAAAACTAAAAAAATATAAGGTAAAAAATTGGATTAAAGAACTGCTACTGTTATATTACACCTTCTGACCCCTTAAGCTCATGTAATATTGTCTCTTTGACTGCCTGCTGTTTGACCTTTTATGAGGTTAACTTTTCTTTTCTCTGTTTGTTCTCCAAACTTTGTGCTCCTCTCATTCCTTACTTAAAAGCTCTTCACTCACATTGTTTGTATTCTTTCATATTAATGAACCATTAAGCTGTTGCCCTCTAAACTGCTACACATTCCTGACCACTAAGAACTGTTCAATCTAGAAAAGCTAGAAAAAAGCTTAGTGGATATTTGTAAGTTTTACTGTCTCGTCTGGTCCTACAACCACTTGTGCCTAATCGGGACCTTAACGCTAGCCGCCTGTCTATGTAACGCAGAGCCCTTCTCTTTACCTCTTAAGGTCATTCACTTCCTTTTTTTCCCCAATAAGGAATTGTTGTTTCTGTTACTTATAAATATTTGTCACTATCACGGCAGTTATTTACCTAGAGAGATGCCGATGTCAGCTACTGCTGCTTAGTGCTCTTCTTGCTGACACTAGTTTGAATGCAAATAACAAGAACAAGTACAAGTAACTTTTCCAAACGCTTCCTCAAACACTCAGCTGCTTTTGCTTTTGGGTGAAAAATGCAATAAACCCTTCTAATGGAGAAAAAGAGCTTTAAAAATTCCTGGATGGCTCCTTTGTAGCAACCAAAACACAAAGTTTTTAGGAGCAAAATCTATTTTTTTAATTAATGCTCACACGACAGAAAACACCAAAACTCTCAGCCGTTTCTCTTTTGTTTGAAAGGATGATGTCAGTATGTCTCAATCTCAAATCAGTACGATAAGATAAATAATAAAAATGAGCCAAGAACTGAGCCCTGTGGAACACCTTGCATAATATGGAGGGGAGAGGATTTGTGCCTGCCAATAGACACAAATTGCAGTCTGCCAACATATAAGACTGAACCCATTCTAATGCTACATCTGTGAGATCCTACTAAATGTGTAGATGTTGAATTAGTACAGAATGGCACATGTCAAATGTCACAAATTGCCACATTAGGAATGCAAATAAAAAAAAAAATTTAGGAAATGAAAATAACAGTTAGCAGCTAAGCCCCAGCAACCAGTCAGTCAGTCATTATCCAAACCGCTATATTCCAACACAGGGTCACAGGGGTCTGCTGGAGCCAATCCCAGCCAGCACAGGGTGCAAGACAGGAGCAAATCTTGGGCAGGACGCCAGCCCACTGCAGGACACACACACACCAGGGAAAATTTAGGATTGCCAATTCACCTAACCTGCAGGTCTTTGGGAGGAAACCCACGCACACACAGGGAGAACATGCAAACTCCACACAGAGAGGACCCGGGAAGTGAACCCAGATCTCCTTACATGCTACGACTGCGCCACCATGCTGCCCAACAATAATCATATAAAGTTAAAAAGACATTTCCAGCTAAAATTTCATATTCCTTCTGTAGAGCATTAGGCAAGACCTTTCTGATTGATTTTATATATATCTTGCTTGTGTTGTCAAAATAATACAGTTAAAATATTATTTCCCCCCCCAGAGCTTCAATTTTTTTTCATTATATTCCATTGTATTTGACTGAGACATTTTTTAGGAATTGAGAATTAATTTAATATTACATGGTGTTAAAAACTCCACACACGGAGGACCCGGGAAGTGAGCCCAGATCTCCTTACTGTGAGGCAGCAGCGCTACGACTGCGCCACCATGCTGCCATAGCAACCAATCCCAATGATTTTTTTTCAGAGTGCAGCACACAAAATCCCTCATCAGAGAAGAGCTGTTGCTGAAGGAGTTATTTCTGTCTTTTCACAGATTTCGGGAGTGCTTGAATCTGTGTTAGCGTTCTCTTCAAATTGTAATTTAAAACAATATCAGTGAGAAAAAAAGAAAAGAAAGAAAGAAAATGTTGGGTGTAGGGGCTCAGTGATTTAAGAAAACCATATCGCACAAGTCATTTTGTTTCACAAATCCGGCTAAGCATACTGCTTTTGGAACAATGGCTCCATCTGAGGACTGTGTTTTCTTTTCACCTGTGGATAAGCACTGGAATGATGAATAATTTGTACGTGTAACTTTCCCTTACATGTTATTTACTTCTCTGCATTTTCTGCGATGGGAGATTAGTGCACTGCAAAAATAAGTCTTATCTTTAATAAAGTTCAACTCAGACAACCATGCAAATTTCTTTTTTTACTTTATTCCCTTTGTCCCAAGTTGCAGTGAGGCCATATTGCTAAAAATCAAACAGGAACAGAAGTGAGTCACAAGCTAATTCAGTTTATATTCACTTCTGTACCAGAGTGAGTGAAAGTTCACAGTGAGGGAGCAAGAACAGGAAAAAATGAAAGTTGAGGGGACAAAATAAATGTAAATGATTTTAGCAAGATTGTAACATAAACACGTGAAAAAGGTGAAGTGACTGAATATGTTTTTAAGGCAGTGCATGTAACCTTCCGGCACCAATTGACCAAGCATCACATATCTGCACATGGTGATTAATAGCTTATCCCTCTTGGGTTTATTTAGGTAGCTAACAGGCTAACTGATGTTAGCTAAAATATTAACTTAGCAATCCAGGATGGAAACTTATGTCAATGTTTCTCAAGGTGTGCTCTGTCCAAAAGCACAAGTCAATCAGTTCAACAACTATCAGTCTATTTTAAATTCACAATGATTTCAGATCCAAAGGCCCACATCTAGTTCTTTATTTCCAGGAGGCTGGTGATATGCTCCACTTCTGCTGCATCACCACTACCAGTCTGCATGCTGTTATGCTATCTTCATGGTTGAGGGGTTGTTATGGCTCTGCATCCCTGAAAAGGCAAAGCCAACAACATTGGATTAGAATTTTTGTATTTAAATACTAAGACTGTTGGCCGTAGATAAATCGCAAATTGGTTTTGATCTGAAACACTTTGACTACCACTGACTTAGTCTTTTTTATTTGATCACTGTTTTTGTGTTGCTTATATTTTGACTTTTTTTTTTCAGTAAAAATGAAAAGAATTAGAAATTATGCACTGCTTAAATAGTTTTCTCCCCATAGATGATAATGATGAAATAAATCACTTTCACTGTTCTGATAAGGTAAAATTTTATTTTATATATTTTCAAAATCCCCCAACTTATTAATAAAACGCCCTTTCTTGTTTTGATCCTTAGTATTTTTCCTGTAATTATAAACAATTGCATGAACCTTTGCCTTAAAAATTGAAAGAAATTAATTCCCTTTCCATAGTAAACCATATAGATATCAGTTAAGACTAGAAGGTCTACAGTTCATTACAAAATTACACTGCTTACACATTAGCTAGCCAGTAAAATAGTCGAGAATACTGGAAAGCCAAACTTCAGCACGTTTTTTTTCTCTGAAGTAGACATTTTTAACACCATTTAATAAAAAATTAATTCTCAATTCCTAAAAAATATCTCAGTCAAATACAATGGAATATAATGAAAAAAATTGAAGCTCTGGGGGGGAAATAATATTTTAACTGTATTATTTTGACAACACAAGCGAGATATATATAAAATCAATCAGAAAGGTCTTGCCTAATGCTCTACAGAAGGAATATGAAATTTTAGCTGGAAATGTCTTTTTAACTTTATATAATTATTGTTGGGCAGCACGGTGGTGCAGTGGGTAGCGCTGCTGCCTCACATTTAGGAGACCCAGGTCCTCCCTGGGTGGAGTTTGCATGTTCTCCCTGTGTCTATGTGGGTTTCCTCCCAAAGACATGTAGGTTAGGTGCATTGGTGATTCTAAATTGTCCTTTGTGTGTGTGTGTGTGCCCTGTGGTGGGCTGGTGCTCTGCTCAGGGGTTGTTTCCTGCCTTGCTGGCTGGGATTGGCTCCAGCAGACCCCTGTAGTTAGAATATAGCGGGTTGGATAATTATTGTTCTTGAATATGTGTGTTTTTTATCACAGAGCAAAAGAAAACTGTTCATATTTTGACAGGAAATAATTTGCTTTACTCACATTTATTATAAAGAGGCAGCACAATGGCGTAATGGTAGCATCCAGGGTACACCTCCAGGGTCCTCTTTGCATGGAGTTTGCATTTTCTCATCGTGTCTGCGTGGATTTCTTCCAGGTGCTCCAGTTTCCTCCCACTGTCCAAAAAGCAGATTAGGTTGATTGGTGGTACTAAATAGGCTCTAGTCTATGGTTGGGGTGTATGTGTATATATGGGTTTCCCCTGCAATGGACTGGCACCCTGCCTTGTGCCCTATGTTAGCTGGGATAGGCTTCAGCACCACCCATGATCCTGTTCAGGACTAAGTGGGTTAGAAGATGACTGACTGATAATGATAGTTCTTGAATGTGTGATTTTTTTTTGTTGCACAGTAAAGGGAAACTGTTCATATTTTGACAGAGAAACATTATCATTCACAGGAAAGAATTCACTTTACTCACATTTATTATAAAATGGCGCAGTGGTAGCACTGTTGCCTTGCAGTAAGAAGACCAGGGTCTGCCTCCTGGACCCTCCTTACGTGGAGTTTACATGCTCTCTCTGTGTCTGCATGGGTTTTCTCTGGGTAAACTGGTTTCCTCCTACTGTCCCAAGACATACAGGCGACACTAAATTGGCCCTAGTATTTGTTTAGCGTGTGTGTTTGTGTGTGTCTGTTCACCCTGCAATGGACTGGCGCCCTGTCCTGGGCTTGTTTCTGCCTTGCGTTCTATGCTGGCTGGGATAGGTTTCTTGGCAACCCCTTTCCTGCATTAGGTATGTTAGAAATGATATTTATTATAGAACCTGATATATTTTGAAATTCACTGATAATCTGTTGTAGAACCATGTGGTCCTGAAGAAAACATGTGTTCCCCTGTACAAATGTGAATCTGTGTATAATCTGCAGATAGGCTCAGTAGTCTCTGGATTTGCATACACACATTCAACATTACGTTATTATATAATCTGAATACAGGGAAACCTCTAGTTCTGACTTTCCCCACTAAATACTCCAAACATCCATCTCAATCTGCTTATTCAGGATTGGGTCACTGGGAGGATAGAACCTATCCTGGGAAAGCAGCAGGTACAAAGCAGGAATAATTCTTGTATAGGGTGCTATCCAGTTGAAGGATGAACACATGCATACACCACACACTTACTAGGGCCAATTTAGCAATGCCAGTTCACTTAACCCACATGTCTTTTGTCTGTGTAAGGAAACTGGAGCACCCAGAGGAAACCCATACGGACACGGAGAGAACATGGAAAGTCAAATCAAGGAGCTCCTTTTTGCAAGGCAGTAGTATTATAGTGGCACCACCATGCTGCTATACCTAAAACATCTGTTGAATGTTTCAAATAAATGGTGAGTGGTTTAATATTGATGTCAAAACGAAAAGAAGAAAATTTGATATTCTTTTTATGTATCATATTTAGAGCAAAAACTTATTGAATGTGTATAATTGTACAAACAAAGGCTTCAGGATTTAAGTTAAATTGTCTAACTCAAGCAATGAAATTAGGACTCACACATGTGCAGTGGAGTGGATAACATTCTATTTCATTCTATTAAAAGCCTTTTTAGCCTCCAGAGATATATTAGCTTAAATAGACACTGAAGACTAAACAAGAAAGCTTTGCCCTTAATGAACCAGGGATCGCCATTTGAAATAATACATAGCAGTACTTTCCCAATGGATGTCGAAAGCTTTTAAAGTAAAGTAAGTTTGAAGGTTTAGTATACAAACACAAATATACTTCTTTTTTACACTAACAGAGAAGCTAACCACATATTTTAGTCATATCATATAACTTTGATGTAATTTGCATTTTATCAAATTTGGGTTGGTAATTGTTTAACCTGAGAAGATTTTATATAGATCCGGTGATTTCCAGTAATGTTAGTGGTTATTATGCCAAATATATAAAATATATATTGAAGTGGTAGGATGTGATCCCTTATAAGAAAGCTGTTTATTAAGACCTGATTTTTCTTAAAAGTATAGCATTACATAATGATTATTAATAGTGTATTAATTATAATTATAACTTAAGTTTTTGATTCACCAGTTATACTTAAATAAGGATTATGTAGTTCCTGTGATAAAAGATAAATTGTGAGTTTTACTTACTTACTTTTACTAGCTTTAAGTTTTACTCTGCTGGCTTAGCTCTCTTTTTCAAGGGTGGGGGTTGATCTGTTTTCGATCTTATGTTTGTAAAAATTGACTTATTTGTATGTAATGTTGTGCGGACTTTTATAAAATCAATAAAATAAAAAAATTTAAAATTGTGTGATTTTTCTGAATTCTTAATATATTTCTTTAAGTACTATTTTTTCAGAATTTGTTTCTGGCAAATATAAATATATAATATATAAATGCATATTTGTTTCTTAAAATGATCATGGATAGTGTATCCTTTTTTTTAGGATAGGATATCAGGGTGCAGCCAAAATGCCCAGCATATCCATTCTAGGTCCCATAAGAATGCATCACTCCTTTTAACCTTATTAGACTGATGAGAGACTGGCTTTTATGTTCATCCTATGTGAAGGGGCAAAGTGACCAGAAAAACTCACGGTATATCTGAGTATACTAGATGAGTCCGTTTAGTCCATCAAACAAGCTATCCTAATATGATTTATCCAGAAAAGGTTAAGAGCACAATTCATAAACATACAAACAAAAAGCTAAAGTAAATATCTTATTAACTGAAAAAAATAAAAACAATACAAATAAGATGGAGAAAACAAAAAAAAATTCAAATATAGAACAAAATGAAAAATAAAAGCAAAAGAAATAAAGAGAAATAGCAGGACTGAAAAAATCAAATAAACTAAATAATACAATTTACACCAAAAGTGTGTGGATGCTTGACCATCACAACTATATGGCCTTCCCACCTATGTGTTTAGACATTGCATTCCAAAAACATGGACATTGATATTGAGAGTGTACCAGCACATTTGCTGCTATAATTTTCTTGTTTCTTCTGATAAGGCTTTTCACAGGATTTAGCAGTGTGGCTGTAGGAATTTGTGTCCATTCAACCAAAATAGCATTTGTTAGGTCAGGTACTGACGACCAGTCTCACAATTGGTATTACAATTCATCTCAAATGTCTTCAGTAGGGTTCATGTCAGGGCTCTGTGCAGGCCACTCAAGTTACTTCACACTATACATTCATTTCTTTCATATAAAACTTAAACTTAATTATTAGAGTCCTCACAGAGACGATATTTGCTGTATAATCTTCCATGCAGTGGTCCGGTGGCATCTCATAATAAGTTGGAGTCAGCAGTGTTGGAAGTTCATAAAAAAGAAAATGCAGTACTCGTTGGTTTCATGTTGAAGTATGAATGAGAAAAGCCCTCAGTCTGACTTTTCTTTCAATCTCACTAGGATCCAGGCTTTAGGCTCCAGCGCCCTCAATGTCAAACTTACCTTTTCTGTTCCTAAGCCCCTCCGTCTCATAACCTTTCGTAACATCAAGAATATTATTTTGAATTTGCTATCTTCTAGAATTGCTTCCCAAATTGACTTTTATAATTTATCCAATCCCATTGAACTGGTCTCATATTATAACATTTCTCTTAATGGTATACTTAATTCACTTGCTCCGCTAAAAAACAGAACTGTTTCCTTTTCTTTTTCTGCCCCTGGTTTACACCTGAACTTTGGCTCCTGAAAGCTAAGGGCAGGCAACTTGAAAGGCTATATAAAACATTTGGACTCTTTGTCCACAAAAAGATGTATAAAAATCATATACTCTATTACAAGGATTGTATAGCCCAAACCAAATCTAACTATTACACTCAGTTAATTACTTGTAATATAGGTAACACCAAGTTATTGTTTTCATTACTTAATAATGCTACACAACCTCCAGACTCTTTACCATCTCACCTTTACTCAACTGCTTTCTGTAATTCTCTAATGTCCTTTTTTAATGAGAAAATCCAGAGGATACAGCAGCACCTTGGTCCAGATCCTCTCTGTATTTCTTCTGAATCACACTTGTCTATTCACTCTTTTTCTTCAATCCAGCTTCCCACTTCCTCTGAAATCTCAGATCTCATCTGCAAATCTAAGTTATCTACTTGTCAGTTGGACCCCCTACTTACAGTTCTGGTTAAAGCCAGCCTCCCCTCTTTAGTCCCTCTCATTTCTGCCATCATTCACTCTTCTCTTACTACTGGTATTATTCCCTTAACTCTCAAAACTGCTGCTATAACCCCAATATTGAAAAAACCTGGTGCTGATCCTACTAACTTCAATAATTTTTGCCTTATATCTAACTTGCCCATATCTCCAAAATTCTTGAAAAAATAGCTATCCAACTTCATGCCCACTTATCTCATAATAATCTATATGAAAAAATCTAGTCTGGTTTTCACCCCCTTCATAGTACGGAAACGGCACTTGTTAAAATCACAAATGACCTTCTTATGGCTGCTGACTCCAGCCTAATCACTATTCTCATCCTCCTTGATCTGAGTGCGGCCTTTGATACTATTTGTCATACCACTTTCCTTAATAGATTATCTTACCCACATTCCACTTGATTGGTTTAGATCCTACCTCTCAGGCCACACTCAGTTCATACAGCTTAAAACCTTCACTTCCGAACCCACCGCTGTTACTTCAGGTATCCCCCAGGGCTCTGTCCTGGGGCCTCTTCTTTTTATCATTTACCTTCTCCCCCTTGGCAATATTTTCTGTAAATATAACATTAGTTTTCACTGTTATGCTGATGACACCCAGCTCTACCTTGCTAGTAAACCCACCTCCTCTTTTCCACCACCTTCACTTACTGACTGCAATGCTAAAATTAAATCCTGGTTCTCTTCGAATTTTCTTAAATTAAACAGTGACAAAATTGAGGTTATCCTCATTGGTTCAAAATCATCATTATCCAAAACCAATAATCTTTCTCTTATTACTGATAACTCTGTTGTTTCCCCATCACCTCAGGTCAAGAGTCTTGGTGTCATCCTCGACAGTACTCTATTCTTCCAATCTCATATTAATAACATCGCCCGGTCTGCTTACTTCCACCTACGTAATATTAATCGCATTCGCCCCTCACTCACTCCTCATACCACTGCCATTCTTGTTCACAATCTTGTTACTTCTCGGCTGGACTACTGCAATTCACTCCTCATTGGTCTCCCTAATAAATCTCTCCATAAGCTTCAGTTAGTCCAGAATTCTGCAGTACGCATCTTTACTCGAACCTCATCTATTCACCATATTACTCCGGTCTTGCAGCAGCTCCATTGGCTCCCGATTGTTTTGAACTGATTTTAAGATTCTGTTATTAACATTTAAGACCATTCATAACCTCGGCCCTCCATATCTGTCTGACCTTCTTCATGATGCCATTCCCTCCCGTAACCTTAGATCCTCTTCCTCTATCCATTTGACTGTCCCTCTCGCCCCTCTAACCACCATAGGGAGCAGAGCATTTAGCCATTCTGCTCCCAAGCTCTGGAATTCATTACCTGCCAAGCTAAGAAATATCAAATCATATTCTTCTTTCAAATGTTAACTTATCGCATCTGTTTAAAATGGCTTTTTCTTTATGATTACAGTGATTATGTTTGGTTTTAAATATTTTCTGATGTTTTTAGTTGTTTATAATTGTGCCTTTTATTTATTTATTGTTTGTTCTGCGTCCTTGAGTTTTCAGAAAGGCAGCTTGTATAAATAAAATGTATTATTATTATTATTACATGTTCATAGATGGTCCAGTCTGGCTCAGGATTACAATATTCTTGAATGGCTCTGTGAAGTTTCTGATGTTTAAATGGTGGCCAAGAATAACTTTTGTTTTCACCATCATACCAGCTAAATGGCACAACAGCCTCAAACTGCACCACAGACCATTATACCATTCCACTAATGTAAACCATAGTATATATTGTGGAAAGATCAGCCTTGACACAGACAGACAGATGTTGACTCACAATGTCCATAAGCACACTCATTTATTTTATTTCTTCATTATACACAGCACAACACATTAATCCCAAAACAGCCACAATAAACTCAGTCCTTTACTTTCCTTTTATCTTTCTTTCCTTTCTGCTTCTTTTCCTTCTGTCGCCTCCACTCCTCTCCCGCAAGGTCTACTACAATCTTTTACTAAGGCAATAAAATACAGCAAATATTTATTAATGAACAGCCACACAATTTGAACTTTAGAGGGCTAAAAACAAAGATTTACACAGTGCATCCAGTTTATAAAACAGAAATTACTTCATATTGGTTCTTAATATTCTTATAATTTCATTTACTTTGTGTAGAATAGGAATAGCTATGAAGCTCTTATTGTCTGGATAACAAACACATTTCTGACTAATATTGGCAAGTTTACATTCTCCCAAGCTAGTTAAAAACCTTGTAACATCCAATGTAAGATGACATACATACAGTAGGTATGAGAAGTAGGGCTCAAAGTTTCTGAACCTCTGATAAATCACATTTCGTCACATGTCTTCAGTATATTTTTTACTATAGCAATCTCTCCTCCAATGTTAAAGCAATTACTTCTTTGCCCAGTTGACAAGGTGAACTTTTTGGTAGTGACCTTGTTATACTTCTCTGCTGTCTGGACATGTAGCGGCAAAGGACCATCATAATGAGGCTTGAGTAAGACAGATTTACTAAATGGCATTGGTACTTCACCACTGAAATTTTCCGAAAGCCTTTTTACAATTTCTTGTAATGGCTGATGTGGCTTATGCAGCATGGACTTTATTCGTCCTAAATAATTTTCGTAAGGGAAAGCAGAGATATTATCTAGAGGTCCAACCTGTCTGTACTCATCAGCTAAGTGAATCACCTAATGTACATTATACACAATTTTTTCACTTCCATATAACTGACCAAAATGAGTAACAAAGGCAACAAGCACTATATGAGCAAATTTAATCTTATCATCTGAAAGGCCAAAACACAGAAGCAAAAACATGAAATAGCATGAAGTTGTCTTATAACTTGCTTGAAAGGCATTCCCGAAGCATAAGACGGGCCACAATACAACATTAAAGACCACAGCTCTGTTGCATTCCAGCGATCAACCTCTGATAGACTTCTGGGTTTACGATTAAATTCAAGAGGGGTATGAAGTCAGAGATCATGTAGACACTCAGAAATTATGCCCAGTCTGAAAAGAAAGCCTATTAACTAATCTTTTCTGTTTTAACTACAAGCACAAAAATTTTCTTGTAACTCCAAGAAAGCAAAGGTGCATCTAGTCAATGGGGAACATTGACACCATTTTTGCACAACCTGCTAATGGACCTAGTTTTTGATCCAAATGATGCTTCTCATCATCCAATGTTACAAAGTCTGTTCTAAGTTAGTCTGCCCATTATTGAGGAGATATGTCATCTGTCCTTTTAATTCACCTTCCTGGTGATATCACGCCCAGAATAACCATTGTGGGCCTTCACATGTTTTACAAAAGCACGAGCTGGAGTATCACAAATGAAGGAAGATATTAGCACCTTTAGTCTTCTGCCACTGAAAACTACACAGTTGGTCAGTATATGGGCCAGATATTGAACAAAAGCTTCAATGTATTCAAAGACACTTTTTGGTTTGCTATTGCCACAGAATATGCCAATAAAAAATGGGGATTTTGAGTAATCACAATCAATAATTCCTGGAATTGGCCAGATTTGGAGTTTGGAACTTTTGAATAGTGGAAGACCATCTATGTTAAACTACTGATCTTAAGGATCTTAGTCTAGACAGCAATCCCTTTTCCATGCCTAAGTGGCAATACTCACCACCCCCAATATAAGTAGTGGGAACAATAATGGTGCACCTTGTAACGTTCTTCCATAATTAGGTAATTGTGGGTGAAACACTCATAAAATGGCAAGTGCTGTCAGTGCCGTAAGGGAGAAAAAGTTGAAATCCAGTAACATGTACTTTTTCTCAGTGTCTTCCGTAGGCTCATCAGACTCAAAATCAGAATCTGTACAATCACTCACAAGCAACTCTCATACTGACCATTCAGTTCTGTTCTGTTTTGATCATCTTGTGAAACCACTGGTGCATTGTGTAACAATCTCTCATTGTTTAAAGAGCCACTTACTGGTTGACTAGTAATAATAATAATACATTTTATTTATATAGCCCCTTTCCCATGCTCAAGGCACTTCACAGAGTTTAAAAAAGAAAAGCAGGGTGTAAAGTACAGTATATAGCATTGTACTAAAACAGATAAATAAATAAAGAAGAGTAAGATAGTAAATTCAGAGAAAAATCCTAACAGACAACATAATTGATAGTTTAGCATACACACACAGGTTACATGAGCATCTTGACATAGAGGTAAACTTAGAGAAGGGTAATAAAGTCAGGTAGAGCTAAAAGCATTCCTGAACAGATGAGATTTGAGTTGTTTTTTAAATGAATTCATGGAGTCAGCTGACCTGATTAATTTTGGTAGATCATTCCAGAGTCTGGGCACTATACAGCTGAAGGCCCTGTCACCCCTGGAGTGTAGATTAATGTGGGGTACAACAAGATTGCCAGAATCAGAGGACCATAGTGGGCGGACAGGAACATAGTGATGGAGAACGTCACTGATGTAGTTTGGCGCAAGGTCGTTTAAAGCTTTGTAAGTTATTAGTAGAATTTTATATTCGATTCTGTAAGACACAGGGAGCCAGTGAAGGTGGAGCTGTGATATAAGATTAGAAGGGGCGCCTGCTAGTAGGGAATTACAATAATCGATGCAGGTTAGGGGTTAGGGTTGGTATATAATTTGAATGCATACTCTCATAGTTTTTAATAGATATTTCAAGTTCCTGTAATGTCCCTTGTTCTGTCTCTTTCACTTTTTTGGTAACCCTACATCTTTTAGACCAATATGATGACATCTCAAAGACAGCAGAGAATTTTTACAGGGGAAGTGTTGCAGTCTTAATACTTTATACCTGGGATAAGAAACAAACAGAAAAATACAAAGCAAAAAGTGAAATAAAATTCATACAATATTTGAATTATATAGAATAAGAATACCTTCTTTATCGTATTTGTCCCTTCTGTTGAGTAGCGCTCTCACTCTCAGCCTTATAAACCTTGCAGCACAGAAATAATGGCAGAAATCCGGCTGTCACCAGGTGCTCAAAGAAATCTAACTTATTCAATCACTCTAGACATTAAGACAAAGCATTGAAAGTTAAAAGCAGCATGGTATTTATTACAAGAATAATAATACCACAAGAACAAAGAATACTAGAAAATAGGTACTGATAGGAAAGTCTGAATATATATAGTCTTTAGAAAAAGCTTACGAAAAAGTTACAGATGACAAGGATGAATGTCCCAGGGAGGCATTTGATTTAGCAATTGATTTTCATGATGCCTTTCTGACGACCAGGGCCGTCGTCGTCCGTTCCTGTTCTTCTTCTCCTTCTTCTTCTATATTGCTTTTCCTCGCTTCTTTGCTTCTCTATCTTGCTTTTCAAACCAAGGCATATTTATTATGAAATGTCAAGCCTTGGTTTCACAACACATGCACCTGATTGGCTGGCTGTCAAAATGATTGATGAATTAATTCACTGTCCGTTTTTCCCACACAACAAAACCTTTGATGTACTCTGAGGTATCAGTAGTTCTTCCTGTCTCAGACTGTAAAGCAAACTGTTGTTCCAGATGTCCATCCATAAAGTAATCAATAGCCTGAGGTATCAGCTCCGCATTCTTTCTAAGCTATGAACAAGTGTTATAAAAGTAAGGTGTAAGGGAAGAAAACCTGCTTTAATTTGTCTTAGTTCATCTGTTGTCTTGTCTTGAACAAAATATAATGGAAACCAAAATGTACAGATTTTATACACCATAACAATTATTTACAACTAAATCAATTAAATGAATACAGTAAAGCATTGGGTGATTACCCAAGAAACTCCGTTAACAACTTTAGGCTTTATTCTAAATGTGGTCATGTTAAGGTTAAATGTTAATTCTCAACAATCTTAATCTTAAATAATCTTAAATAATAATTTAATAATCTTAAAGTGTATTACTCAAGGACAACAGTGGATTATAGTACCAACATGAACCATGGGCAGGTCGTCAGGGCTTCAATTTAAAATATAATTAAGTGATAGTAGATGCAACAGCTAGGCTTGGGTGATATAAAAAAATACCTCCGGCCTTCAATAAATCTTTTAAAACTCTTATCAGTGTATTTACAAAAAAAAGAGGCTGACAAGCTCATAACAACACCCCTCGCCAATGATACGATGCAAAGAAGAATAAGCAACATGGCTGAACATATTAATATTATTAATAAATAATAATAATTTATTTATAAAACTTGATTTCTGGTTGATTTTAATTGAAAAAAAGACATTTGATTCATTCCAGTGCATTTAACAACTCATTGAAAACTTAGCTGTTTACTATGGTTAATTATGAACTCACACTGTTCTGCTATCTGGTAACCATTTTAACATGAGCCTTGAGCTCTCTTCTAGCAACTTCCTCCATATGTACAGTATTCTGAAGTACACTTGCTTAATACCAAGTCCCTGATTTGATTGTCGCTATCATCCTCAAAACCAGTCTTTATCTGCTGACCTATGCTGCATAACAAACTTTTCAATTCTCTCACCTTGCTTTTGTAGCAGCTGGTAGAAAGATTGCCTTGAAAAAACCAGTGTTCACCTGGGCATGATGTAAGCATTTAACACAGGTGTTGTGCTTTTGTAATCTGCCAGTCCACCAGTATTTTCCAAAGTAGAAAATACATCCTACACATTTGGACCTGCATGGTGCACAACTAATACCATTCTGTGTTGTTTCGTCATTTCCAATACATTATCTGTTACAATTAGTTCTGCCATCCATGAACCACTTGAATGGTGCCATCTTATTCAGTGTGATCCCAGCGTGACAGGTTCGGAATAGCAAACGAATTTTGGCTTACATGTTTCTATCTCAAACAATAGTTGAAGTCACTTTACGGTGTGAAACACAACAATTTAGCAAAATTCTTATCACCATCGTTCAGTCCTTCGCCTTACCCCAGCTTAAGACTGTCGAATTGAATCAATAGACATTACACCAGTTCATACTTGAATGCAATGTTTCTTTTATAATTAGGCATTCTTAAATGTCTTAAAGGCATTTTTTGCTTTATTTTAGAAGTCCTGTCACGACCCACACTTTGGGAACCACTACTCTAATCCTACCATTTTATCAGACTACCATAATGCCAAAAACCGATCTTTATTTGTAGTGCAGAAATAAAACACATTACCAACAATATATATATCCTATCAGAAGCAGAATTTTTTCACTTTTTGCATTCTGTACTTTCAGGTAAACTTAATTTACTGATTTGTGAACTTAGTAGAGCTAAGACAAAATACAGGGTATAGTTAGAAATCTACATTTGTCTCAAAAATACATTGTAAACATGCATAACACTAACCTTTTTAAATTTATAAAGGGTATAAGCATCTCTCGAATCCGTCTCCTAACAACATTCCCACTCTGCCATCACCCGGGCTTGAAGGAAATGGTGAAGACTGAGTGTAGAAATCTGATTGGTTCTTGAGGGCTGTATTACAAGGTTGGCAATCATCATTCACGATACAAAGCTTTGTGACCACAAAAAATATCGGCTGTGGTCAGGTGCTTCATATAGTTTATTTGCAATTACATGGTTCCGATGATGCACAAAATTGAGATGGAGGGCAGGAAGTGAGAGGCAGAATGGGCAAAATGGAATAAGGTCAGTGTACTGTTCTAATTTAGACAATACTATGATAAAAACAAAAGTATAAATGGAAAATTACAACTTATATTGGATGTGATCCTTATCTTATAAAGAGGATTGATTTTTAGACTGATTTGAAAGACCTGCTTGCTACTGAAGTGTGTTAACAAAATGCACTAGCTTGACAGCTGCAGCCACCAGTCACATACTGTAAACAAAAAACACATGGCTAATATGGATATTTTTACATTCATGTTAATTGAGAAGATTTAAAAAATACAAAGGTATTAGTAATTTAATATGTACACGAACCTAAAAATTCTACTGTACATTATGGATTTGATTTCATTCAGCAAGTTTTTGTATACCTTTTTGTGTTCAAATGATTTTTGAGTTGTAAGCACTATAAGTTTACCAACCATAACCATTGAGGTTAATTGTAAGGGCCCTGCCTACAAACTTAGCGTAATTATTCTTATACCCTCAGGGCAATTTCCACCTGAGGGAAGAACACCAAAATCATTTTTTCACTACACCTTGACATATAAGTTCTCACATGTGATAGAAATTGTGTTTGTGTCAAATGTAAACATTCCTTTACTCAAAAACTGATTCCAAAATACCAAAAAAAATATAGGTGGACAATGTGACTTTTCCAATTTGTTCTTACAAAATACAGTATATTTCAAGTCCAAGCAATGTCGATAAGTTTTTTCACCTTTGAGGTGTCCCCAGACATGTTGACTCTTCCTGTGAAAAGTTTCATGTTGATAACACAAAGAAATATTTGTCGTGCATTCAGTGCACATTCCCCCCAACATCCCCCCCAAAAAATAAAAAAAAAACGGCGCTGTCAGATCTAAACACTAGCGTGGCAAATTGCTTGCATACTGAAGTGACTTTAGCTGCAGGTGGAAGTCCCATTTTACTTATGGTGCCAAGCAGAGTTGCATTGTGGTCTAGAACCGTCCATTAGCTGGTGAAAGCACTGTGAAGAAGCTGCCTGTTGCTACGAACCTGCCTTTGTTCATCCTGATAGTGGTCATGGGACATCGTATCTTTGATTGTACAACAAATAGTTCTGAACAGTAATCAGCCACAGCACTGCTCTTCAGAAAATAATGGAGATAAACGCCATCAACTCAGAGAGGGAGAGGCAGGTTCGTTGTACCATGTGAACATCACTGAGAGAATAAAACTGAATAATAAAAAAAAACAAGTGCAAACTTTTACAAGTAGCAAAAATTTACATTGGGTGTTACAGACGCAAATCAAGCATATGTTTTTATTATATGGTAGAAATAATAATAATAGCAGCTCACTTCTCAGAACGTGGAGTGCCTGGTCTCCAACCCAGGACCTTTGGGTTATAAGACAGCAGTTCTTACCTCTGCATAATTCAAAAATATATGTAAATTCCCTGTCGATTGACATTTGAGCTTGATTTTTTAACTCATTGACAGTCACATGTAAATTAAATGTTTTTTTTCTTCGGTTATATTCTTGAATAAAAGCACACATGTTTATTTGATATTTGGACTAAAGTCTTTACACATTATACACTTCACATCATTATTAGTATAACATGGAAACAGTTTCTGCTTAAAGATATGTGTTCAGCATTTCTTCCATTCCTAGCATTTTCTTTCATCCTACACTTACCCAGATCTTTGTAAACATGGAGCATACATGATGAAATACATGTATTCCAAATAACGATATCCTGTATTATTTACCCTATACAACTCCAGGCACCTCACACAAAGATAAGGAGCCTTGGCATGAGCTGGGAGAACGTTTTGCCCGAGTTGCGCTCCATCATGTTGAGGGATGGGACAGCAGGCTGCTTGCTGCTTGTGCTGATTGACATATTTACAAAACAAAAGACGTTGATGGAGAGGTGTGAAAGGATTTAAGGTGGGCTGGGATTACAAGTTTTTTCTTAGGCTTCAGGAATTCTATTGTTAAAAGTCATCTGTATATACTGTAACTATGTGATCACTATGAGTGTATAGTAGACACCAGTGGCATTCAAACAAGGTATTGTTTATGTTTGTGTCTGGCATAGTTTGTCTGTATAATAAAGCAAAAGGTGTTTTAAAACATTTTGCAAACCTTTGTTGGCCCCGTACAGGGCTGCTTAGGGTTTAAGAGGCTGCACTAAGGCAGCCTAAAGAGAACACCAAAACTAATTACTAAAGTCTTTTAGCAAAAAGGTATACCTTAAAAAATGCTTTGTAGTTTGCTAGCATTAGTTATTGTTGCTATGTATTTTTGTTTTGTTACAGGAGTGTATATGACAACAATGCAAAGAAAAAAATTAATCTTACATAGCAAAGAAACATATACTACATACTGTAAATAAGTCATAAGTTATGTTGCCTTCTCAAAGTGATCACTGCTCAGACAAGCATTATCCAACTCTGCTCCTCAAGACCACAGACAATTGTTTGCAAGGCATTTTGTCCACCGTTTTTCAGTCAGTTTCTTACATCGATGAAAATTTCTTCAAGTTACCTCAATATTTTATTTTCAATGTTGAAAAAGGGCACCATATATCTCCTAATATCAATGTTGCATCAACATCTCCTTTTCAGTGCACACTATATATCTATGTTGATTTATCATCTGTAAACAAGCATGACTTCAACATTCAAATTTCTCTTAATATCAATGTTGATTCAATATATCATTTTTAGAGTTGGATAAACTCACCATATATCAGTGCTGAATAAAATATTTTTATAGTCAGATTTTCAATGTTGAAAATCTAACCAAAAATCACTCTGAGTTGAATGTTGAGTCTTCAACACTGACCATAAATCAATGCATTTGACTATATTTCAATATTGAATCAATACCAACTTGCTATCTGGGCACCAATTCCAGCAATATTAATTAGAGTCAGACATTGTAATATTCCATATTTTATTTCAAACAACATGCCACAACAATAATAAAACAAATATGGATTCTCTTGGACATTTTAGATATGTTAGTCTTCCTATAGTGTGTAAGACACTATGCTTCACAAACAGAGCCAATACCCATGTCTGGTCTGTGTAAATTAAATAAACAGATTTTTTTTCAGTATAAAAATGTTAATTGTTTTCTAAAACATTTAGTAAAGGTAATAACTGTGAAATCTACAATGAAAAGATCGAATGAATCCACCAGTTATTGACTCTGTAACTAAGAGTGCTTTCTGTTAGTATGGCATACTTGATCCCTGTAATTGCATTAATTGTCTCCTGTATTGGGCTTGTTCCATATGGACATTTACATGCATAAATATATTTAAAGGTGATTTAAACTGTCCCATATTTGCAGCTCTCTTTGTTTTCACTCTGTGATAGAATAGGAAAGAAATACAATTATCTACAAAAAACGTCCTTTGAAATGTGGTGTTGCTCTGTAAATTTTAACTTATGGTACAATGGAGAGTGCTACTGCTACTTTACAGGTCTGGAAGCTATGGCCGAAATGCATTTGGCTATGTCTTTTTTCCCCATTACTCTTCTTTTTCTTTAACTTTCCAAAGGTATGCAGACCAAATGTAAGCAGGTGTATTTTTACACACAAATGCACTCTTCTGGTTCCTGTTTTCACCTTATGCTGATGGGATAGTCTGTGCATCAAGGGAAACTATTATGTTTGATGGACAAATGGAAAATCAATATGTTTTCCTTTATTTACATTCTTATAAATTTGATAGATGGCAGTAAAAATTAAAAAATTTATGTATGATTAAGGTGAAACTACCAGTACACTTACCTACAGTAAATGTAATAGAACAAAACAAAGTTCTTATCAATACTAATGACTTTAGCATTTTGCTGCTCACTTATTACAAGCACAGTGATAACTTATTTGATTGTACAATTAAATATTGCAACTGTCAATCAATGTTAGCCCAGAGTTTGTATAATAACATACTATAAAAAATAAGCATTCAACTTAGAAAAATTATTTCTTCCTGTTTAATGTGCATATATATATATATATATATATATATATATATATATATATATGCATCATTTTTTCCACATTTTGTTATGTTACAGCCTTATTCCAAAATGGATTAAATTCATTTGTTTCCTCAGAATTCTACACACAACACTCCATAATGACAACGTGAAAAAAGTTTTCTTGAGGTTTTTGCAAATTTATTAAAAATAAAAAAACTGACAAATCACATGTACATAAGTATTCACAGCCTTTGCCATGAAGCTCAAAATTGAGCTCAGGTGCATCCTGTTTCCCCTGATCATCCTTGAGATGATTCTGCAGCTTAATTGGAGTCCACCTGTGGTAAATTCAGTTGATTGGACATGATTTGGAAAGGCACACACCTGTCTATATAAGGTCCCACAGTTGACAGTTCATGTCAGAGCACAAACCAAGCATGAGATCAAAGGAATTGTCTGTAGACCTCCGAGACAGGATTGTCTCGAGGCACAAATCTGGGGAAGGTTACAGAAAAATTTCTGCTGCTTTGAAGGTCCCAATGAGCACAGTGGCCTTCATCATCCATAAGTGGAAGAAGTTCGAAACCACCAGGACTCTTCCTATAGCTGGCCGGCTATCTAAACTGAGCGATCAGGGGAGAAGGGCCTTAGTCAGGGAGGTGACCAAGAACCCGATGGTCACTCTGTCAGAGCTCCAGAAGTCCTCTGTGGAAAGAGGAGAACCTTCCAGAAGGACAACCATCTCTGCAGCAATCCACCAATCAGACCTGTATGGTAGAGTGGCCAGACGGAAGCCACTCCTTAGTAAAAGGCACATGGCAGCCCACCTGGAGTTTGCCAAAAGGCACCTGAAGGACTCTCAGACCACGAGAAACAAAATTTTCTGGTCTGATGAGACAAAGATTGAACTCTTTGGTGTGAATGCCAGGTGTCACGTTTGTAGGAAACCAGGCACCGCTCATCACCAGGCCAATACCATCCCTACAGTGAAGCATGGTGGTGGCAGCATCATGCTGTGGGGATGTTTTTCAGCGGCAGGAACTGGGAGACTAGTCAGGATAAAGGGAAAGATGACTGCAGCAATGTACAGAGACATCCTGGATGAAAACCTGCTCCAGAGCGCTCTTGACCTCAGACTGGGGCAACGGTTCATCTTTCCGCAGGACAACGACCCTAAGCACACAGCCAAGATATCAAAGGAGTGGTTTCAGGACAACTCTGTGAACATCCTTGAGTGGCCCAGCCAGAGCCCAAACTTGAATCCGATTGAACATCTCTGGAGAGATCATAAAATGGCTCCCGATGGAGCTTGAGAGGTGCTGCAAAGAGGAATGGGCGAAACTGGCCAAGGATAGGTGTGCCAAGATTGTGGCCTCATATTCAAAAAGACTTGACGCTGTAATTGCTGCCAAAGGTGCATCAACAAAGTATTGAACAAAAGCTGTGAATACTTATGTACATGTGATTTCTCAGTTTTTTTATTTTTAATAAATTTGCAAAAACCTCAAGTAAACTTTTTTCACATTGTCATTATGGGGTATTGTGTGTAGAATTCTGAGGAAAAAAATGAATTTAATCCATTTTGGAATAAGGCTGTGACATAACAAAATGTGGAAAAAATGATGTGCTGTGAATACTTTCCGGATGCACTGTATATATGTTCATTCTATCAACTTTTTTAAGTTGGAGATTGTGACCTGACATCCAGTCAGTGTTCTTATTATGTTACATTTACTGCAGAAAAGGATTTTGCAAAACATGTGCATTATCAAGAGTGCCAGAAAATGTTTTTCATTGTTTCTATGAACCAATCAGGAAAATACACTTCTGCTGCATTTTTAAAACTGCCATTTACCACTGCCTGCGTTTTGCTACTAGGAAATAAGTGCATCTACCTGTACTTGAAAATCAACAAAGGCAACCTCTAAGGAGATCACTCGAAATATTAGGGAGCACAAAGGAGGTCAAATTGGGAAATAACATGTGATAATACAGAACATAATTGTAGACATACATAACCAGTCTTTTCATGAACCTATAAAAATTATTGTTAGAAATAATTATATATAACTAATATATAAATATAACAGATGACTGCCACAAATGACTTATTGTTAAATACATAATTCAAATTAGAGGCTTCATTGACTACTCGGATTAGTGTAATCGATCCAAAAGAAAAATGTTTCTCCAAATATTGCCATTATCTACAATTAAAATTTACTACTTGAAGACTCATTTAACAAGATTTTCAACGGCTGCAGCCTACAATATTTCCTTACATTATCTGTGTTTGACACATAAGTATACTGTATTATTGTTCCTGCTGACTGAACTGTTAGGTTTCTAAAAAAAATTCAGTGATTATTCACAAACTCTGCAATAACTATTCAAAAAAGCTAATGTCAGCAGTTCTCTCTCGTGTATTATTGATTATAATGAAAATTTTAAACAATGTACAGTAAATACATTTTTAACACTTCCATTTTCAAATTTTGTGATCCTACCTTTCCATCATTTATTAAAACCATTATATTTATTTTACAAAACTTTTGATATTGTAGGGTTTCTGGAAGCCATTGTAATACATAAAAAACAGCTTGCCTTAATGTTAGAAGTATCAAAAATATAACAAGTCAATTGGAGCTCTATGTAGCTGAGTAAAATTATGATTATAGTAATAAAAGAAACCTGGATAAATAACAAAGATGTGTTTGAGTATAACATAGATTAGTACACATTTTTAGGAAGGACAGACAGAGCAGAAAGTGGGGGGGGGTTGCTTTTTTGTTCAAGAGAATTTAAATACATGTCTTCTTCAGTTGAATGATGAGCCACATCTTAGTGAGAATGTCTGGATTTGTCCAAAAAGCATTAGGGAAACAAGTTTAAAATGTTTTACTGCAGGTCAGTAGGAACAAGACATAATACATGAGTGTGAATGACAGAGAGGTCAGAGGAACTTTGAGGATTCAAGTAGAGCAGAGTTGACAAAGATGGAGTTATATTGAGCCCCAACCCAAAAGGGTCTGCTCTGGGTACCATTTGTGGGTTTAATTGCCCTCACTGGGAGTCATCTAAAAGCACTGGGTGTAAGAGAAGAAACAGCGTTACCGCCTACTCTCATTCTGGTACCTCTTATCTCAGTTGAGCCAGGAAAGTGATCCCTGGGCACACATGCATCATGACATTTTTGTAAACGAATCCATTTTTTTCTTGCCTATAAGATTGTTTTCAAAGCATGACAAATCAAAAATTTGTCCTTTAGTTCTGCTTTGAAATAATTAATATTAACCAACTAGTACGATAACAGCAAGGCAATGATTAAATGTTATTTGTATACAGTTTGTTTTACTTGACTTTTTGGAAGCAAATATTAAAATAGATGAGTTCTGTGATAACATTTCATGTACTTTAAAATATCTGAATTCACCACATTAAGCTAAATAAATTTAGTTATTGGTTATTTAAATACATATAGTTAAGCATTTTTACTATGAATACTGAAATATTTTGGAATGCATAATTTTTAATAAACAATTTGAAATAATTGCAGCTCTCTTTAAAATACTACTTCCATATGCTGTAAAGCAATACAGGTGGTCTGATTAACATAGTGTAATGAAAAACTGTGCTTCACTGGTCTTAAATTCCCTTAGCAGTATAAACTTTACAAAATCCTACATCTTAACTCACAACATTTTTGCAGTGGAAGCTGAACATGAACGCTTAAGATTTAAATTGTTACATTATCCAATCACAAAATAAGGTACACTTTTTTGTTCAGATTTCTGCAGGATAGCAGTTAAACAACTTCAGTTGCTTTTCTGTTTGATCAGCCAATCCATCTAAGTCTTTAAGTAGGGCCTGGATACTCAACTCTAGGCATTCCAGGGTTTCAGTTAAATGGGCAAGATTTTGTGTTAATCAGTGGCTAATTTACATGTTGAGATGAACATATTCTTTAATTCAACAGGTACACAGGTCGTAAATGTAGGAAAGACGGTTCTTGCAGCACAGAAAAAAAAAGAAACAGACAAATATATGGGACATTGGGTATAAATTTATGGTACTTGTAAAAGTTAGCTTTTTTCAGTTTTATTCTCTCAATGACAATCACGCTCTAACACCACCTCCCCCAGCCTCTCCTGATCTAACGTTAAGTAACAGCGCCAATGTAAATTCACACCCAATCTGACGCTGTTCATTTTCAAATAATATTGCATTAGTGCGATGATGTTTTCTGATTGGTACTATTGAGGTCATAAAATGATTTCTTCAAAATATCATATATACCTACATCTGTGTTTTTAATTTTTTTGACATCATTCACCATGAGGCGCATACTAATTCTGCGTGAGCAGGAACACTCAATAAAACTGAATAAAAAAAAATAAAGTAATGGTGAGATATGATGAAGGCAGATTCACCAGCGTTTGTGTGTCAGCTTTTGTCCCTCCAGATCAGAAAATGTCCAGTTCCATTGCCTCAAAACACTACTCACACCTACAGTTATTTCCAATTTCAAATAAAAACTAACAGCGTCAGATCCCTAGGGTGGTAGTATGTATCATGATCGTGAGTGAGAGAATAAAAGTGAAAAAAAGGTAACTTTTACAAGTAAAGTACTGCAAATGTACACAGTCTGTTACAGACGCAAACCAAATGTATGTGTGTACTGTATAACTTTAACAATAAGAGCAGCTCACTACTGAAAACAGTAAATATAGGAGGCAGTGGGGATTAAACCAGTGGCCTCTTGATTACAAGTCAACAAATATTACCGCTACGCCACGGAAGCTGTTGTATTGTCCTTGAATCTTTTGTGAAAGTGTTTATTTGATCTTTAGACTTCAGGCCTCACACATTCTATAGTTTATGTCTATCATTTTGTATCATTTATTACTAAAATATGAAAAAGTTTCTGTTTTAACAATGTGTTTACACAGATTAATGTAGAAACAGAACACACATGAAATGCATGTGTTCCAAATAACGATCTATTATTTCCACACTAAAACTCTAGCAGTTCACTCCTAGATAATCAAACAGGGCATGAGCTGGGAGAACTTAGTGAATGTTCTGTGACGGTGGGGGATGGAATAGCAGGCTGCTTGTCTTAATCGGCATATTTACACGATAAAAGACAGTGATGGAGAGGTGCGAACGGATTTAAGGTGGGCCAGATTTATGAGTTTTGTCATAGGCTCTGTTAATTCTAGTGTTAAGCACAGGGAAAAAAATGAACATTTGAAAAATCCGTAATTTATACAAAAACTACCAATAAACAACCAAGAAAACTAACCTTGCATGATTTGAGTTCTGGCATGACGGAAGTGAGGAGGAACTGGGTGGAGAGGAGGTCACATTTGGAATGATGTTCTCCTTCAGGTGTTTTCTCTCTTGTGATTTCTTGGGTTTCTGGTGTTTAGCTGGTGGATCAGACTTCACGAAATAGCGGTCTAATGTGATTTGTCTTTGCCTACGCATTAAAATTTTTCAGAAATGCGAGATGACATTGTCGTTCATCATGTTTATCACTCTGTTTGTAACCGCTTTGTCAAGGTGGTTCTTCCCAAAAAAATCCTGGCACTCGTTCCATTTTTCCATGATGGCTTTTATCGCATCACTTTTTATAACCGCCCTTTCCTCTTCTTCCCCTGAGGACTGCTCCTCAGTGAGTAACCTATGCTGCTCCTGCTGGAGTTCAGCGAGTTCCTCCGTCGTCAGCTTCTCCTTGTGATCCAGGACCAGTTCCTCGATGTCCTCATTGTCCACTTCAAGACCCATGCTCTTGTCCATGGACACAATCTCATTCACAACAGGAGGTTCAAAGCTTTCTAAATCCTGTTCAGGAATGCATTCAGGCCAAAGTTTCTTCCAGGCCGAGTTCAAGGTCTGGCATGTGACATCATCCCAGGCTTTATCAATGAGGTTGATGCAATGAACTATATTAAAATGGTTCTTCCAGAACTCTTTCAGGGTCAAAGACATCTCCTTGGTCACATTGAAACATCTGTTGAATAGTCCTTTGGTGTACAGCTTCTTAAAATTTAAAATAACCTGCTCGTCCATGGGCTGCAGAAGAGGAGTCATGTTGGGGGGAGGAATACGATCTTAATAAAGTTGTACTCCTCGACCATATCGTCAACCAAATTTGGAGGGTGTGCCGGTGCATTGTCCATCAAAAGACGGCATTTTTCAGACAGATTATTCTCTTTAAGATATCGCTTCACTGTGGGAGTGAAAGCCTTGTGCAGCCATTCCAAAAACAAGGTCCTTGTGACCCAACCCTTTGTGTTTGCCCTCCACATCACAGGCAGTCTGAAATTTTACATTTTGTTTACATTATTTTGTTTGAAAGCATGAGGGTTCTCAAATTGGTAAGCGACTAGTGGCTAGATAGCGTTAGCACACAGCAAAATGGTTAACCTCTCCTTCATTGGTTTATGGCCGGGCATAGCCTTCTCTTCCTGGGTAATGTAGGTCCTCTTCGGCATCCTCTTTCAGAACAATCCGGTCTCATCGCAGTTAAACACTTTGCAGGATGTAGCCTTCGTCCTCCACTAATTTTGTGAAATTTTTCATGAATTCTTTAGCAGCTGCAGCGTTGGAACTAGCAGCCTTTCCATGCCTTACCACACTATGGATGCCACTTCTCTTGCGAAACCTTTCAAACTATCCTCTACTGGCTTTAAATTCCTAATTTTTGACACTTGTAGAAGGATAGTTTTGCAGTAAATCACCATGAATCTTCTTGGCTTTCTCACATAACATCGCCTCGCTTACGTTATCCCCTGCAAGTTGCTTGTTGTTCAGGCACACTAGCAACAGTTTTTCCACCTCTTCCAGCACTTGAGGCCTCTGCCTGGTTAACACTGTAACTCCTTTTGCAACATCAGCTGCTTTAATGGCCTCTTTCTGGTTTAGAATAGTCGATATCATAGATTTCGACTTCTTGTACTCGACGGCAAGATCAGTAACACGAGTGCCATGCTCATACTTTTCAATAATTTCTTTCTTTAATTTGATTTCAATTTTCTTCAAACCTTTCTTCTCACTAATACTACCACTCTTGCTTGGAGACCATGGTTAACTGCAAAATTAATGCAAAAGCACATGAAATACTGTAGAACACAAAGAGTTCACAGCAAAAGCACGCACATCTGACAAAGAAGAATGTACAGGGAGAGGAGAGGGGAAACAAAAATAGAGCAAAAAGAGTTCACAGCAATAGCACGCACGTCTGACCGAGAGCAATGCAACACATGTGGAAATCATCGGCGTGTACAAACCGGAAGGGAAACTGGCTTGTTCGTCAACTGAGTGTGTGGTCGTGAATAGATGCAAAAGTTTGGCGAACCTTTTGGTCGAAACCCAATTTGTACGTGTCCTGAGACGTTTGTGACCCAAGGTTCCACTGTATATATATTATATTTTATTATTTACACTATACAGCTCTAGGTACTACCTCATTAACAGATAAACAAAGTTGAGCTGGGAGAGCGATTTTTGCCATTTCTGTGGTGTTGGGAGGATGGGATAGTAGGCTGCTTGCTCTTATCAACACATTTACAAAACAGAAGACGCTGACGGAGAGGTGTGTTCCTCCGGTCCTGTTCAATCTATATACATCAGACTTCCGATATGATTCGGAGTCCTGCCACGTGCAAAAGTTCGCTGATGACACTGCTATTGTGGGCTGCATCAGGTGTGGGCAGGAGGAGGAGTACAGAAAGTTAATCAAAGACTTTGTTAAATGGTGTGACTCAAACCACTTACACCTTAACACCAACAAGACCAAGGAGCTGGTGGTGGATTTTAGGAGGCCTAGGCCCCTCATGTACCATGTGATCATCAGAGGTGACTGTGTGCAGAGGGTGCAGACCTTTAAATATCTGGGAGTGCAGCTTGGTGACAAATTGGACTGGACTGCCAATACTGATGCTCTATGTAAGAAAGGT
Organism: Polypterus senegalus; assembly: GCF_016835505.1. NCBI lineage: Eukaryota > Metazoa > Chordata > Cladistia > Polypteriformes > Polypteridae > Polypterus > Polypterus senegalus. The sequence goes on from NC_053157.1 coordinate 131,872,542, forward strand.
CAGAGCAGACTATACTTTCTGAGAAGGTTGGCATCCTTCAACATCTGCAGTAAGATGCTGCAGATGTTCTACCAGACGGTTGTGGCGAGTGCCCTCTTCTACGCGGTGGTGTGCTGGGGTGGCAGCATAAAGATGAAAGACGCCTCACGCCTGGACAAACTTGTTAAGAAGGCAGGCTCTATTGTAGGAGTAAAGTTGGACAGTTTAACATCTGTGGCAGAGAGACGGGCATTAAGCAAACTCCTGTCAATCATGAAGAATCCACTGCATCCACTTAACAGTGTCATTTCCAGACAGAGGTGTAGCTTCAGTGACAGACTTTTGTCACTTTCTTGCTCCACTGACAGACTAAAGAGATCGTTCCTCCCCCACACTATGCGACTCTTCAATTCCACCCGGGGGAGTAAATGCTATCATTAATTTTATTTTAATTTTTTTCATTTTTTTTTAATTTTTATTACTATTTAATTTAATATTGTTTCTTTGTATCAGTATACTGCTGCTGGATTATGTGAATTTCCCCTTGGGATTAATAAAGTATCTATCTATCTATCTATCTATCTATCTATCTATCTATCGATCGAATGGATTTAAGATTGGCCGGGTTTACAAGTTTTTTCGTAGGCTTCGGTAATTCTAGTGTTAAACCTACATGATGATACCAAATGAGTCTGTCAGAGGAGCCATATGTTCAGTGTCATACGTAAGACTATTCAATACAAATCATCTGCAGTTTAAAACAAAAAGGATTCTGAAATTCTACTAAACCCCCAGAGGTGAATGCACCTATGTCATCCAGCCTACATTAACATACAGCTTTCATGCTGCTGGTTAATCCTTATTTTACTGACTGAGTGCAGAAGTTGGAAAACAAGAAATAGCAATGACCATAAAGTACAATTATAACCAAGATTAGGCATGCAACTACTATTAACCTATATGGACTGAGTTAAACAATCTTGGATTAGGGCATATGTATCTTGATTCAAAATTCTGTCTGTAGAGGCTGAGTTACTCTAAGGTTTAATTTCAGCAGTTGTATTAACACAGATTATAGATAATGTTAAAGTGAAAGCTCAATATCTCACTCATATCATCCCTGGTTCTTTCCCTGTTACCTTTATCTTAAAGAGAAATTATTAAGAAAAATCTGAGTGTTTCAGAAATCTATTTTTATTTTGATTTTAATGCCGGTTTTACTACACACATCTAAGCAGCTATAGGAACAAGTGTAACATAATCAGAGAAGACAAGGTAAAGGATTGAGGTCTGTCATGGTCCATGATAATGTTGATTAAAGTGCTTCTAAAAACACACTATTGACTCTTATACATGTGGGTCCGAGAATGAATGACAACTTGTGGGGTGTGGGGACAAGTACAGGCAGGGTGGAAAAGATGTCATAATTTCTTGTTGTTTTCTTCCTCCACTCTACAGGCAAATTGGAAAAATGCATTAATAACTTTTTTACACCCTATTCTGTTCTCTGGGTATTTACATGAGAATAGCCCTCAAAATGCTGCAATAATGCTCATGCATGACCCGAGGTACTCATCATCATCATCAAAATAAGAATCTCTGATCTACAGCAGTGATTGAGTTTCTGTCTGTTGTGGAGTTGCCAGCTCTTTAGCAGTCTCCAAATGACTTGTTTCAGGAAAAAGGTGTGCAAAGGCAAGGCGGCGTGCTAGTTCCACAGGACAGAATTTTGGTGTTAAACCAAAGCAACAGTAGCATGGTAACTGTTATTATTATTATTGCTATTGTTATTATTACTGTTGTTATTGCAATGTTCAATTATATACTTTTTTTACCTTAACACCATTTGATCTCTAACTATTCCTAACTGGAACATTTTATTACATTCTCTACTTGCTATTTAAAAAAGATCTTGTCTTGAACAAAATTAAAAAATGTTTCATTAAAATACAAGCTGGATATTTATATATTACTACATAAATGCAAGTTTAATCCATATGTAAACATATATTGAAAAATATACCATGTTTTCAAAGCTATTTAAAGAATAATCGTAGTTACATATTGATCATGATTATTTTTAGTGCTTGTCAGACCAGGTACTCTGGCATCCTCGCATAACTGAAGAGATGCACATATATGAGTGCAAACTACCATAAAGAAAATTTGGGAAAAGAACTTTATGTATAAATTTGAATCTTGTTTAGCTTAAGTTATAACTCGTCACTAGTGATATCAAATGAAGAAAATGAATGGCGATATGAGCCAGTCTGTCTCTAACATGCAAAATGTGGGGGTTCTAAGACTCAATAATTAACACCACCTGGAATCCCAAACTTAAGAGTTTGGGGAGACCCTGAAAATACATTTTTTAAATGTGTTATGCAAGAAGGTGTTGTGTTAATCGGCAGACAGGTGTTCACAGGTGGGATGCGAAGGCAGCTCTCTGTGTGTGCATCACAGGCTTAGCAGATCTAGCTGCTTGAGGGAGGTGTGTCCTTTGAAAAGCCTCCAGAGGATTCAAGAAGGAGGAAAATGACTTTCAGTGGAAAAGTATAGACAGGTGTCCCTTGCAACTGTTCGTGCTTGCATTGGTCTCAGTGATGCTTAAGGGTGTGATTGCTGATTTCAGGTTACAGGGGAACACTGCTTTCCCTCTAAATGACCTGCTTCTGCCTGGCGTGATCTTACCTAACTACAGATGTAGTATTGGTCTGTGGCAGGGTGGCAAATTGTTTTATGGCACACATTTACCTTAATCTGCAGTTTGACTATCAATGCATAATGCAGATTTTTACTCAAGATATGAATATTCTAACTGAGTGGATATTTCACAGTTATTCTATGGTTTATTTTACAGGAATAGATGAAGATTTCTGTGTTCAGCCAACTGTGGAGCACTAATGGGGCACCCTGATTACAACAGAGTATTTTGCACACTACCTGTACCTAATCAGTATAACGTATTGTTCATGTAAACATTAAAAACTGACATATAAGCTGAACATAAATTGTGCTGTCTTCTTAGAAAATAATTTGCAAGGGTGATGAATTTTCTGACCTTTTTCAGGACGAAGTGCAAAGAATGAAGTATGAAAATTCCTAAGAGTTAGTGCCAGCAGACTTGTTTAAGGATCTGTACGACTAAAGAATAAATAGGTGGCAGCATTAGGAATTGGTAGGGACCAGGGGCCTTATTGATAAAGCTTGCTTACACACAAAAAGGGCCTTAAAATGTCCGTTCAGAAATTCATCCATAAATGCCAAAATTTGTAAAAGAACACAGCGCAAAAGCTTGTGTATATTTATGGCAGCTCTGAACCATGTGTACACAACATTTCAGAGAAACTGGCAAATGACAACACCCTTGATCAAGTAGAGAAATGCAGCCAGACCAGCTAAATGATGACTCACGCAATAATAATTCATATCATCAAGTCGTTATTATAATGTGAGTTAATGTGACAAACATATTAAACCTTAAAAGTGTTGAAAATGATATATAGGCTCTATTTTAGTTCCCTATTAAGAGGGCCAATACTAGATGTTTGCACTGAAAATCTTTATATAGCCTACTTATTGTCACTTCTCAGGGAACTGGACGATAGGTCCGGAATGCCCACTCTTCTGAAAGCCATTAACCAACCTGTGAGATGCTACATCCAGTTTTTGTATGGTATGAGTGTGCATACATAAAAACATAAATATTTTTGCCAACATAAAAAGTCAACAGGGTCCAGTTCTCATTATTTCATTGGATCACTTTACTGCACTCACATTGCAATATGCGGTTAGTTTCTGTGTATTTATAAAGCATTATGAAAATAATGAGTAATCACACAAGAACAGTACCATTGCTTTGACGCTGGGTGCCGCCAGTTTGCAAAACCGAGCGGAGAACTTGCGTACGACAAGGCATGAGGTACCGTGGAAAAGTGCGTGGCTTTACGCCAAGTGTAGGTTTTATACATCGCGATTTGAACGTGGAAAAGTTCTTACGCAACATTTCTGTGCGTACGCACCGTTTATACATGAGGCCCCAGGGGTCTCATACATTACGCCGTGAGAAGAATTCACACTATAACATGGCGTACGGACAAAAGTGAAAATGTTCGTACGCACAAAAAAATCCAGATGCATAAATCTGTGCGTTTGCCAACTTCCATGTTCTTCCGCTACATAAATCCCAGTTAGCATGAAAACTAATGCACGTGCTGCCACTCCCAAACACCTCCCAAAATTACGCCTCTTTGAATATGCAAATCAATATAAATAGCCCTTAAGCTCAGCGTTATGTGAAAAGGCAATGGCAAAAACATGGGGGTAAATAGAAGAATTTCAGCGAATACCAAGTGGAGGCAAGGAAAAACGTACTATTTGTTGGTTTAAAAAGTGGTATAAACAAAAAAAGGAAGTTGATCGAGTGACATAGTGTTCAAGAAAATCAAAAGCTCAAGTTCACTAAGTCGCAAAGTGGCCAAAATAAAAAAGAATTTCTCAGATATCAAAATTGCCATGAAAAGGCAAGTTGTAGCCCACTGTCTGAGTGTCATATGAAAGGTTATTAGGGTACAGAGAAAAAAAATAGGGACACAGTGGGAAAAAATCTTGAAATGTCAACTTTAATCTCGAAATTTCCACTTTAATCAAATAATTTATTTTGTCATTAAAGTAGAACATCATAAACTACATCTTAAAATCATTTAATTTACTAGTTTCTCAAATCCCATCGTAACTAAAGTAGCATGTTAAATGCTTTGTTTTGTATTTGATCTTCTATGTGCTCTATGTGTGTGAATTACTATGTGATTCTTAAACAGGCTTTCTCTTCCTCTGACAGGACACAGAATCCATTACATTCGTGATATTACAGTATTAAAATACTGAGATGTATACTTGATATAATTTTCATGATGATATGAGTTAAAGCATCTTATTAAACATGGGAACACGGTGGCGCAGTGATTGTTCATGCCTCACGCAAGATGCTTGCTGCGCCGTGCATGACCTTCGATGGAATAATTTATTGCAGCAGTACTGTCTCTTTCAAATGTACTAACCCCCAATTCCTGTCCTTACTTTTCTTTCTCCAAATACCAAATCGCCACACAATCAGCTCTGTAATAGACGTTAAGCCATCTGTAAGCTTAGAATGCCAATTCTTCAAAACTTTTAAGGAACATTCAAATATCTTTGTAGTACATGTTAAATTATTCTATCCATCCAGTGTCGCACCAGTCTCAGCAAGAATACAGCGCGAGGCAGGAACAATCCATGAACGGAGCGCCAGCTCCATGGTAGCTCTGCGTCACGGTGTCCTCACATGTTTATTTATTAACAATATAGATTATTTAAATTAAGTTAAAATATTTGCTGCATTTCATCTTAAAAATGATATTGTCATCATATGTAAATACGCACTTTATAAAGTGGCTCAGGTTGTGCAATATTACAACTGTATCGCAAGTTTACAGTGAGATAATTGTACTTATAAGTAGAAACAGTTCTACAAGGAGCACTTGATGGACTGATTGAGTGCGTTTATAGTTCTTGGGATGAAACTGTATCTAAACCGCAAGGTCCGTACAGGAAAGGCTCTGCAGTGTATGCCGTATGAGAGCAGTTCAATAGACAGCATGGCTGAGGCAGCATGTGCTTGATGCTGTATACCGATAATTCTCTTTCCTATCAGCTGCTGTACAGCTGTGATTCCTGTGGTCACTGAAAGTCAAGAATGACAGGAGATGGACACCAATGTAGAGTAAAAGGCAATTTCTTTATTCTTGGCGAGCAGGAGGCCGCAGCAGCTGTCAGCTCAGTTTGCTACAGGCAGCTGGCAGTCAGCAGGGAGTTTGCCTGTTTTATACCCAGCTTGTTTACTTCAATAAAAAGAGGAAGCGCGGCAGTTCATTTGGAGGTTATACATAGATTGCTATAGCTTGTGGTCACACCATGGATTAGTACGTGCAGCAGAGCACAGTGTATCTTATAAATAAAGTAGGTGTTAGTACACCCACGGCCTTGAACAGTATGGCCCTGTTAGCACCGCACACACAAGACCCCTAACTGTCACAGGGTGTGTGCAATTTCAGCAGACCAGACAATACTTATTTCCTTATTCTTTGCACATAGCCTATAAAATATCAAAGGTTACATAAAAGTTAGTTCAGTACATTACATTAATTACACAGAAATTAAATTCTTATAGCATTAGTATCTGCATTAGATTGCATTTGTTCGGTTAGCTTAACACATCCTTATTTAATGCGTAAGTGACATAGTCTTATAATTCTATCAGCATCACATTGCTTTCAGAAACTCTGAAGCTCCTTAATTCTAAATATTTTTTCACTTTCCCCACTCAGATAAAGTGATATAAATACTTTGAGTGGTGCAGTGAGAGTAATATAGAAAAAGATGATCCACTGTGGCAACCCCTAACAGGAGAAGCTGAAAGAAGAAAAAGAAGGTGCAGTGAGAATAACAACGCTAAGGCAGCTATGGTATTTAGAATAGTTTGATCGTTCTGTGGACCATTATATTGTTACAGGTTAATTACAATCAGATGCATTAAACTAATAAACAATATGCAGTTAATTTCAGTGTATTTATAAAGCCACGTCAGGGATGTGGATCTAAAAAAGAAAGGGAAACCACACTGGAACAGTAGCACTGCTTTGACGCTGGGTGCCACCAGTCTGCAAAACCAAGCGCAGAACTTGCGTATACCAGGGTATGAGATACCGTGAAAATATGCATGACTTTACGGCAATTTGAACATGGAAACGTTTGTACGCAACATTTTTGTGCATATACATGAGGCCCCAGGAGAGAGTTTTAGAGAAGATTTATTAAACATGTTTATATTTGGTAGCTCAAATAAAGTTCCAGGATGTTTTCACGTGTGCATGGGAAGAACCTTAAGGGCCTCTAGTGAATGTACAGTAATTATCCGCCGAGCTAGGAGTTGGCACTGCTTTCTGATCGTTTCTCTCTTCCTCCGTCTGCAGACATCATCTCTGATGTCTGTCGTCTTGGACCCGTCCTGTCCTACAATCTTCCTTCATGTCATTGAAAATGAGTCATCTACTTCAGTTGTGTTTGAACTTATGTAAGTAAAGACATCTCCACAACTAATTGTGGGTTTATTTACAGAAAAAATGTCAAATTATTCAGAGTTACCATTGCATATCACATAGCACTGCATTACCCTAAATAATTATTCTATGTGTGCTTCCAGTCTCCACTTGGAAAAGGACATAAAAATTTTTCGAGACATTTAACATCTATATATATAATTCATTAAGGGAAGACAACCATGAAAAGCACGCCGGAAGGGGCGTGGATTCACTAAGCTGCCGACAAGTGAGACACCTATGGCGCACACAGGAAGGAGCCACGCCCACCAACTCCAAGACCATTGGATACGACGACAACTCGCAGGGCCACGCCCACCAACTCAGACGCGACGACACAGAAGAAATGGCGAAATTTATGTTTGTCTGTCGGAGAGGTCACATGCAGTGCAGGTCGGGTTAATGTCATGTACCTCCGAGCTACGTTGACTGTTCATAGAGGCATGTTTCTCGCGGAGGTGAATCGCCATATGCAGCATGTGAAACGGTTTGCGAGGGGTATCCCATGGGATCCTTAAAACAATCCTTTAAAACTGAGGTTAAAGCACAATGAAGGAATCAGTCTTTAAAAACCAATAAGCCCTGTGCCTCTGTTTCATTACCGTCTCACCTGCTTCACCAATGCAGGCACTGCAACAGTCGAGACGCTCTCTCGGCAGCTGACCTTCTCTGTGCCTCACCGGTTCACACAGAGGCAGCGCAAGAGAAAGTCACGCCAGAGACAGACAGAGGCACACACACAGGCAGCTGGTGGGCGGCTCTCCGTGAGTTTCTCTTGCGAGCGGACACATGACCAGGCAGTGTGTATGCTTCGAGAACGAGGCTGGATGCGGCTTGCGACCGGGCACATGAGCAGGCAGTGTGTATGCTTCGAGCGAGGGTGGACGTGACAGAACCATCTAGGAAAAATCATGTCGCGGATGTGATTCGCTGTATGCAGTGTGTAAAACAGTTTGTTTGTCGCAGATGTGAATCACTGTATGCGGCGTGTAGAACAGTTTGCGAGGGGTGTCCCTGTGTCTTTCCAGAAGTGTTCAACCATCAATAAATAATTATGCGTCATTTGTTATGCTGCGGGTTCACTATTGTGTTGTATTTTGCTCTCTCCAGAGTTCCATCTTTTCATTCACTTACTGTTGTATTCTCACACTAACCTGTTTTAGACAACCGTGTCTTTCCAGAAGTGTTTACCATTCAATAAATAATTATGCATGAGATTGAGCGTGTGTCTAGGCGTGCGTAAGCCGTTGAACCGCATTCAAACCGTGGAATTGCCACTAAGTGCGACTCATACGCTCCCACTGTTTTCGTCCCTACCCTTTGTACACACCCCCCTCCCACACATTGACTGTTAATAGAGGCATGTTTCTTGCGGAGGTAAATCGTCATATGCAGCGTGTAAAACTGTTTGCGAGGGGTATCCCATGGGATCATTAAAACATTCCTTTACAACTGAGGTTAAAACACAATGAAGTGAGCAGTCTTTAAAAAACAAGTTTTCGGTTTCGACGCACGACCACGTGCAGCATAGCAAAGTGTTGTACACGCTACATACAGCAATTCGCATCCGCGACAAACATGCGTCTTCTTAGATGCTCCTGCACTTTGTACACACCCCCCTCCCACCTCGCTACGCTGCACGGACGATTGTGTGTTGGTTCATTCCGTGCATTGTTACAATGTTGCTTTTCTTGCTGATTTATTACATTACCGATTTTGCAAATGTTAAATTTTCTCCCTGTGCTTAAAAATTATTAAAAAACCGGCCTGATTATGCGGCGTTTGGTACATCGCGGGTTGGCTAGTATTCTTTAATGCACTTGCATCTTGACTTGTCTTGTGTTACCTTGTTTCTTGCTTTAGGGTGGTACTCGCAAGGAGCTTTAGTGGACATAGGTAGCACTACATAATCTCAGCAGTATAAATTTATAATTCATACTGTTAAACTGAACTGCATATCAGAAAAAACATTATAAACAATATCCCTAAAGAGAAGGTTGGATGTGGACCTTAAAATCTCTATGTGCAAAGAGGACCTAATTTCAATGACATACACAATACAGTATCAATTTCTTGTTCTCTTACTACTTTTGTAAACAGAGTCATTTTGACTAAGAAATAGAAACTGCTCTATTGTGAACTCAGTATTATTTAACTGCTTGTCCAGGATTTAGTCCAGAAGTTCAACCTGCATGTACTTTACAGTTGTAGCTTCTGATTAGTCCACTAAAGCAATGAATCAAGGGTTTATTATATTTCACTGTACTGCCATGTGCAGTCAAGAATTTTAGAAAAATGTTTATCACCAATTACAGCCTTGATTTACTTAATAAATGTATATATTAACATCTAAATGTAATGTACTTAAAAAAATAACATGATATATAATATGAAGCAAAATATTGTTTAAACTCATCACCATAAGATTATAAAACTAATCCTTATCCACTGCACTTTCTGCCACTACCTGAAAATGTCTTATTATCACACATCATTATATTAATATGCTGCTTGTAGATTAAATGTACAACGAATATATTTTACCACCAATATAACATTTATGAAGAAAAATACTCAACTACTTTGAGACTGAAAAAGAGAAAAAAAAGCTACAGAATTGGGGTCAAAAAGAAGGTGGAAAAAATGTTTACTGTTTTAGTGTGTAGGTAAAGTCTATTGCTGTTTTTTTTAATAGTGATTACTAAAAGAAAAGAAGAAGATAAAGAGCATTTAAAACACAATACCAAAAAAATTTACTAATATTACTGCTTCTATGATCACTGCTTTTTCTTTGCTGTGATCAGGAGCTTTTGTTTTACTTTCACTTGTGGTTTTTGTTTGATATGAATAGCATGGCTCTCTAAAAATCAAAAAGACTGGGTCTAAAGCAGTCACATGTATGTATTTTACAATGAAATTAAACATGTTCAGTTAAACTTTTATATTCTGGTCCTCCCATATTCAGTAACTAGGAACGTACTTGATTCTGCTAAGATAAAGATTAATAAATCTCAATGGATTTATTGTACTGAACTTGACATGATTCTTTAGCACTCCAGAACAGTTTAATTAAAATGAATATGAGTATTAAATGGAAAGCATTGTAAAGTGTTTATCAAATTTAAAATGAAGAAAAAAATAAGCAAATTCATCCAGGGTACATATTAGGAAGAATCATGTTTGGGTTTTAGTCTCAGTAAACTTAGTTTTCTCTATGCAGCAGTGTAAAGGTTAGAATTAAAACCTCATATTATGATATAGAATGCAACACCATTAAAATGTTATAAGGTGGAATTCCAGCATTTAATTAGAGAATAGTTATCATAGGTACATAGGAAAGGACTGTGGGGTGACAACACCCCAGTGTTGTTAAATTAATTAGACCAGTAATTTAGACCTAGTGAATGTGAAAAGTTTGAACTCTACAGAAATACCTCATTAATCATCCAACAGACACCACTATGCAGATAATACATTTCACCCTGTACAGTTTTATACATGGTTTTTAAAGGTGCTTTAGAAATTCAATGTTACAATAATTTGTACAGGAAATCTGCAGAGTTATTATTTTGACAGAAGGGTTACTATATGGATCATCAGATGTTTTAGATTTCATGCATATAAAGCAACACATTTTCGTTTTTGTCATCACTGGCCCTGTCACTGACATGTTACCACACATTTGGAATACTCCTGATGTAATCAACACTGGCGTTTCTAGACTTGTCCCTAAAATTTTGTGTGCCTTACTGTTGTGATGTGAGATTTTGCATATAACTTGATAAATGTTTTGTATGTCTTTATTTATAATTTAGGCAAACCAATGTAATGTAGAGCTATTCGTGTTTAACCCCTTTTACGGCTGTCTGTTTGTAATTTATGACAGGATTTGGGGGGGATGTGTCTTAAACCAGTTTGATGAGTATTTCTCTGCTAAAGTCTTTGAACCCCCTGCAAGGAAGCCAGGACGTTTAACATATGGTTTTGGAGCAGGAGATAAGATGATCTATTCCACCCATTGGTCTGAGATATGGCTGTCTGGATTGGCTGGAGGTTTTGGACAGAAAACCTATAAATTTGCTTGCTCAACCACATTCTCTCTCTCTAACCAACATATGATGAAGAAGCATCTCTCTTGCTAACCTGTGAAGACAACACAATGAAGAGCACAGCTCAGCAGCCATATTGAACAGACATGTGGCTGAAAGCTGAGCACCAATGATGCCTTAACTAGAGACATTTTAAGTAACTGCAAGTCTGTGTGCCACCTGAATTACACACCACCATTTTATCAGGTTGTATGGTTGCCAATATTCAAATGTACTTTGCATTTTGTTATTATTTATGAATATTATCAGTAATACATTATTTTATGTGTAACTTAACTCCTGCTTGTCTTTTTACTATATCTAATTGCCTGAGGTTATAGATATAGAAGGGAAGTTGGCGATAAGTTATATACAGTGGTAAGCTTGTGAGATTAGGCATTCTAAAGCTACATATTAATAATACAATAGGGGAAAGTAGAGAAATATATATATTACTCTAGCAAGATAAAACACTTACACATTCCAGGATTTGAAAAGCTTGGGAATGCACACCTTGAAAAAGTTTCATCAGCTTGAAATTAAATCTAGAATGGGGTGATGGACGTTTAGTATCTCCCACTGGCATTGTTTTATCAACAGTCACCCTATAATAGATCTCCTCACCATCACTTTACTATCATATGAAATTTTAGCTTTTATTTGCTATAATTTTTCTATGCCATTTAATATATGAGCTCTTCCAATGGTTTTCATGCTAGAATACTTTTAGTATGAAATATGCAGTGTGAATGTAAAATGTCTAACCTCCACAAAGGTTTTTTTTTTTTTTGGCTTACCATTGCAGTAACACATTACACATTATTTAGACAAGTATTGCCAGGTTATAGAAGTTCACACTCCCAAGCAATGGATCACGTTTTGTTAATGTTGTATTACCTAAGAATGTAACACTTCCCACCAAAACACCATTTATTTTTATAGCACATTTCATTTCAGTGGGGCGGGGGTGGGGGGATAGTTGGGGGAATGTAACTCAAAGTCAGTCAGTCCATGGTCTAACCTGCTTAGTCCTGAACAGGGTCATGGGGGGTGCTGGAGCCTATCCCAACTAGCACCGGGCACAAGGCAGGAGCAAACCTTGGACAGGGCGTCAGTTCATCACATGGTAAACCTACATACACACACAAACACAACAATCCCACACTAGTGCCAATTTTAGGGTCACCAGTACACATAACCTGCATGTCTTTAGACTGTGGGAGGAAACCAGTGCACCTGGAGGAAACCCAAGAGAACATGCAAACTCCACGCAGGGAGGACGTGGGACACAAACCTGGGTCTCCTTACTGCAAGGAAGCAGCACTACCACTGTGCCAACGTGCTGCCCTGTAACTCAAAGGGATTTATAAAAAAAAAGGGCGAAATTAAAATCATGAAAGTAAAAGTTTAAAAAAACTCATGGAGAGAAGTCCATTCATACCTCTTAAAAATCTTGTTAAATGTGCATTTCACTGAAAACTATGAAAAGTGCTGATATTTTCTTGACAAACCCTAACCCCATATTTAATAGCAACTGACTAAAAATGAAGATATTTCAGGTGGATTGTCTAACATGTAAACTGTTTGTACAGTTTACAATGACTGCAGCTGGTGCTATTTATTCTTACACTAGCTCTCACATTTCGATTATGAACCTTGCCGACATTTGATTATATTTTCATGCGTAAATATACTCTTTGCATTTATTGAGGTGAATCCAATAATGCCGCAGTCCTCTTGTGGTTAAAATAGTATGTGTACATTGAAATAAAACATGATTTGTGTGACTATACCATGCTTATCTTCAATGTAGTAGGACTTGCCATACAATTTAAGTGTAAAGTCAAATAGGAGTTTTTCATGGTCAGCTGTAGCAGTGGTCCAGTTGCATCTGCTTGGTTAATAGATAATACTTCTCTCTCCAGATTCATTTCTGACTGGGAGTACCAACTAAACAGCAATGTATAGCTGCCATCTATTACTTCAGATTAGTTTAAATGTTATTGATTGAACAGTTCCAAATGTTGCTTTTTTTCGGGTAGTCATTATTCTGTTTCTAGAGGTGCCTGACTACAGGATACATAATATACCTAATATAGAGAGGCACATTCTCACTGCTGAAAGACACAGCCAAGCACCCCGCTGCAAAGCCAAACACTTATCCAATGACTTTTTTGTCAACTACTGGCTAAATGTAACACATCTAGCTGTGAAGGTGTTCTCCTCGTGTGTGTGTTGTTTCTTTTATATTAAAGGTATAGAACTGATCAAAAATGAATTCAATACAATACTTTGTATATTCACTTGGGCAATATGGTAGTGTAGTGTTTAGTGCTGCTACCTGACTGCTTTATTTATCTGCAGGCTCTCACACATTTGTTGTTTGTTTTCCAATATAATGTTTTCCTCAAGCTTTTCAAAGGCATACATATTTATTTCATTATACTAAATGAAACCAGTATCACTAGGATCGCCGTAGTGTTCTATCCATGGCTGCTTCTACTTTGTAACTGAGGTTGCTGAAACAGGTTGTAGCTCTCTTCAGACCAATCATGCAAATACAGTTCATAAAGTACTTGGGACAGATTAACAACTATTTTATTTCTGATATGCTTTAAGAGTTGCAAAGTAGTTTCATCTTTAGTTTAAATTACTTAAACTTAGACATACATTATAAAGAAAATAAACTCTTTCCTTGGGCTATCATCATCTTATGACATTTGTATTTTTGTAATATCGGAATGCAGCAGTTTCATCTCTTACTTAAAGTAATATATCAGTTTAATTGATAGCATGCACAGATTTTTTAACATGCATTGCTGCCATACTATAAGCAAGCATTCTGCATTTAAATTATTTCAGAGAATACATGACTTCAATATTTCTCCAAACAAGTTAACCATAAATATGAACAAAAAAATTGGTCTTAAATCAGTTTGCAGTAAGACTAATTGAAAATCCTCATCGTCATTTGAATAATCATTTACTTCATATACTTTACAAAGCAGTTTATTTTGTAGTAATGGTTAATGACACTCTCTTCTGATCTCTTCATTCATTTTGTGATATTAAACTGTAATTGTGTGATTGCAGTTAATTAACTTTGAAAATTACTCTCTGCTCGTTTACCTCATTCTGATTGCCCACCTGCTAAACTGTTTAAAATGTAAATAGTCTTACTTTGGTTATATACCACAATTTGTGCCAATAAAAATGAAATGTTGAGGCATAATACGGCTGTCAGAGACAACAGGACTGATGGTCATACATGAGCTCACAGTCTCCTGGGAAGAGAGGATGGAAGAGGCCACTAAGGGGAAGAGAGCCATGCATGCAGGCTTGGTGGAGGAATTCTGCAGTCAAGGGTGGAGGACATGCTATTTGCCCATAGAGCTGAGCTGTAGAATGTTTGCAGGCCAATCACTTTGCAAGGAATTCCACCTCCTGGGCATCGAAGGGGCACAAAGGAGCATGCCACCAGAAACAGTACAGAGGCAGTGGAGGGAGCCTCAAGATGGCTGTGGTTGATGAATGTGAGCCGTGACCTATTACAACCCAGATGCAGACAGGGGTCTGATTAATCCTCTGCTGGGTCACCCGAGTGAGGGTGTATGACATTGAAAAACCCCAAACACCCAATGACCCCAGGTTACATCACTAAGGATGTGTCTGATATTGTCGGAAAATGTACAGTATGCATGAAGAAAATAACTTGGTTGTGCTAACGTTGTTGACTTTTGCTTGACTACATATAATGCAGCCAGTACTCCAAATATAATTTAGGGATAAAAATTAATTAAGCATGATTATGTAGCTTAAGTAATGAAACAAAGGCTGCATTTTCAAAATAATGTACTGAGGAAGGTTCTTATATTTAAATTCTGAGAGTTAAAAACTTTTTATTTTCATACAAGCAGTGATGTTCTGAAAAGTGATTTATTTTTACATTCTACTGTATATTCTATCAGTAAGACTACAGCATTAAATTGTGACAACAATAGAAGTTATTTTACCATTTGTGTGGGATCCTAGGAGTAAAGCATTTATACATACTGTCACAGCACACTTTGTTTTAAGTTAAAAAATTTGAAAGGTGGTTGACAGCTTAAATAATGATCGAAAACTTTTCATTTACTTTTTGTTATTCTCAGGACAAAAAATATATTTATGTTTTTAAAACTAGTATTGGTTTCTTTAAGGTGATTTCTTCATGTACAGCACCTCCTTGGTCTGTGTATAAAATTAGGGTAGGTGTTTACTGTATGCCACACAGTGGCGTAGCTACAATTGGGCAAGGGGTGCAATGCACCCGGGCCCCCCGGACCTCGGGAGGGCCCATCAGGCCTCTTTTTTTTTTTTGCGGCGCTCTCATCAGGTGATCAGGGCATCAGACCATCAGTCACAGTCAAATTAGTTAGACTGATCGTATTGCTTATTAATTTAAGTAACTTTGTAGTAAGGACTTTCACATGTCCGTATTTAGCGATTTTAGCCACCGTCAGTCAGCATTTTTACATTTTCCCACAATTACATTATTTTCATTAGCGCCATCCGACATGGCCAGGCGGGGCTGCACATTGTGTACAGACGGCGGCGGCTAAAAACAAAGCGACATGTTCGCTTCATTCTCCAAAAGGCTATAGCTTAGCTATGAAGCAGGCAAGCAGCTTCCGACGATCGTCGCCGAACAGCTTCCCGCTTCCGTCTATTTCTCAGTTAGTTCTGTTAGGTAAGTGAATCGATCAACATCAAATGGCCGTATGTCGAACAGCGCAATCACGTATGCCGTGTGCCAACTGCCAAATTAGTGAATCTTAGGCTCTTAGGCCTAGCCACTTGGCGGCTTAGCCTATTGTTTCTTCTTAGATTTCACTTCCGCAGGTGAGTGCACGCATAACCGTAACATACGTATTTTGTAGCGTCAGATTCAGGTTTTCTGCACAGAAAGTACAATTCTGTTAATAGCCTACTTAACGGATTCTTACATTTCGTAGATTTTTCTGGGTCCTTGGGAAATGCCAAAACACAAGAGTGGTGCAGCGAAAAGAAGGAAAAAGAAAGAGGAGGAGGCAAAGATCACAAAATTGCCAAAAATAACTGGCTTTTTTACTGTAAACGAGGTCAATAATGCCCAGTCCGAGGCCCAAGGAGACTTATCAGAAACCGAATCGGCTTCGAGTTTGACACACACAAGTTTCCAACCTCGTCAGGTGGCTTCACCTTTGCCATCTACGGCATCTGGGTCAATCCCTTCCTCAAGTGAAAATCCGGTAGACGCTGCTGACGACACGGAAATATTTGTGAATGAAAAAGTGGACTCGGCATGTGTTGTACTTGAAGATGAGCACGAAGGTCAGTCAGGTGATTCATCTCCTGCTCCCACCCTAGAATACAACAGTGATGACTATTCACTGTCTTCTACCCGGATTCCATCATGCACTGCATCCACTGCTATGAAGTCTGTGATAGTAACGCCCGACAGATAGTAAATACCCGACAGATAAAGGTCACTTTGGAAGAAACTTAACTCTGGACAAAATCAAGTTTATTGTGAAAAATGGATGTTGTAGACCAAACATAGAATTCCCGGTTTTCCCGCATCAGGAGAAGAGTGGCAGCAATGCAGGTCGATTCAATGTGTCTTACTATGAGAAGAAAAACAAAGCCGGCTTGGTGCTTCCCAGATTTTTGCTCTGTTATTCTGAGAAATTAAATGTCTGTTACTGCCAACCATGTTGGTTGTTTTCTGGCAGTTCGAATACTGATCCGTGGGCTCAAGGTTTTAGTGACTGGAAACATTTGACAAGAGCCATTAAACGCCATGAACGAGCGGCAGAACATCATTGAGGTTGCCAAATATACAGACTGCATGAAACGCAAGCAACAATTGATGAAGTAAGCAGAATAGCTGTGCAGGAAGCAGAAAGTTACTGGAAGATGGTCATACACCGTATAGTAAACGTTAGTTTGACCTTAGCTTGCAACAACTTAGCATTTCGTGGTCACCGAGAAGATCGTCATGCGGAGAACGTGACAAACAAGGGCAACTTTCTTGCGGTGATTGGGCTTCTTGCTAAATACGATCCGGTTTTAGAGGAACTCTTAAGGAAGCCAAAAGGCAGCTTGACATACCTGAGCCCTCAGATTCAGAATTAAATAATATGCCTTCTTGGTGATGCGGTTGTTTCCAATATCCGGAAAGATTTTCAGCAGTCTCCATTTTTTTCTGTGATTGCTGACACCACTCAAGACGTGGTGAAGGTAGATCAAAGTAGCATAATTTTTCGATATATTATTGTGCAGTGCGTTGAAGGCGTACCCAAAAAGCTAGAAATCCATGAATCTTTCTTGGGTTTTGACATTTGTGACAGTCAGAAATCTTCAAGCATGGCCGATCAAGTCCTGCAATCGCTTGAAACGCACGGATTAGATCTCGATAAACTACGTGGTCAGGGTTATGATGGGGCTTCAAATATGAGTGGTCAATACAATGGGCTTCAGGCTGTTCTCCAAGAAAAGCAACCTCTTGCTCATTCCGTTCATTGTGCAAACCATAATTTGAATCTCGTGTTGAACGATTCTGTCGAAGGCATTAGAGAAGTGGGAAACTTCTACGATTTGGTGGAAGCTGTCTACGTGTTTTTCGGGCACAGCATCTCCAGATGGGCTCTATTAGAGGGTGACAGAGAAACAATATTTATGAAAACTGTCAAGAAACTTTGTCCAACGAGATGGTCGTCTAGAAACGATGCGTTAGTGGCCATTCGATTCAGATATGCTAGTGTACTGAAACTGCTAACACAAATAGTTTTATGTTACAAAAACAACAAAGAGTGTGACGATGCAGCAGCAATAAAGGGAAAATTGGAGACATTTGAAACAGTGATTCTTTTGCTTCTTGAAACCAGAGTTGTGACAGCCATAAACGTTGTGTCAACGTTACTGGAAGCAGAAAAGCAAGATTTGAGCAAGGCTGTGACCCAATTGGAACGTGTCTACAATGAAATAAATGACCTGAGGAATGATTTTGAAGGGGTCAAAAACGAGGCTGTAAGAATGGCTCAAGGATGTAGTATTAATCCTGAATTTAAGCCGAAAAGATCGCGAGCTGTTAGGAGACATTTTGATGAACTTGCAAGAGATGAAAGAATTGAGGGTGCAGAAAATAATTTTGAAATTTTAGTTTTTAACAAAACGCTTGATATCATTATTTCTCAACTTCATACAAGGTTTCTTGCCCATCAGAAGATTGCAGACTTGTTTAATTCAGTGACGCCCAAGTTCATGTCTCAAGCTGATGACCAGGAGCTATATGATGCCTCTATAAAGTTAGTGAATATATATTCAAAGGACATAACTGCAGACTATTGCACCGAAGTATTGTCCTTCAGAAACGCGTTCAAACAAGGTTTATGTTGAATGAAAAGTGTCCGTGATTTGGCTGATTTTTTGATTGTGGAAAATTACTTATCATCATCAAGTTTTCCAAACATAGTCACAGTTCTGATCTTGTTTCTGACATTACCAATCACTGTATGTTCAGCAGAGCGCACATTTTCAAAATTGAAGATTATAAAGAATTATTTGCGGAGTACAATGACAGTGATGAGACTTTCTGCATTCGCTGTGCTATCGATTGAAAGTTGACAAGCCATGAAATTGGACACCAATGAGCTTGTAGCAGAATTTGCAAGAAAGAAAGCAAGAAAACAAAAATTCTGATGTGTGCAGACAGTGCAGTGTCAGGTAACTCACTTGTCAGGTTATCAGTCACGTATTAGTATTACATGTACTTAATTTATGATATCATAATAATCATAACAATGGTATTCAGTGTATGTAAGTTTGTATAACAATTTTTATTGACGAAATATAAAGAGATGAGAGATTAAAATTGTCTGATTTTTACATAATTATAGATGTTCCGTACTTCCGTATTGTATGGGATTATTGGGACAATTTCGTATTTCGGCGCCCCTGTCTGTCCCGTTTGCCGTTGCCGTGAGGCCTGAGCCCCTGACGAATATTGAACGGAATGCTGAAATGCTCATTATATTCCGTATTGAAAGTTTTATCCGTCGTGATTTTGATATGTAAACATAGATAATCGTTTATTTTTATTGTTCTATAGTACCGGCTGAGACAACAGACGAGTACAGTGTATATACACTATTAGGCAATAACGCCAAGTCGCCAACACAGGTCTGTTTTTATGCTTTACAAAACAAAACTATATTTTTCTCCGAACATCATTTTTAATGGTTTCCTTCTCAATCTAGCTTGTCTTCAAGCATTTCAGCAGCGAGAGCCCAACCTCCGGAGCGCAAGCGCACGAAGCGTGCAGATTTGGGGGCCCATTCAATGATGATTGCACCCAGGCCCCTGTGAACCTTGCTACGCCGTTAATGCCACAGACTTTACTATATTGAATCATTCCTACTTTTTTTTTCTACATTATTTTAATTCACATAAACCTCTATATTGAAAACCGTAAGAGCATCATCTGTGCCTGTCATTTGATTGCTTCAAATACAAGGTGTATACAAGAAGCTGTAAGAGTTTCTCTATTCCAACTGATGCTGCAACATACTAGGCAGATGTGTAAATAAGCAAGAGAAATGGTGGGCCGTGTGTGCAGCAATGACAATACCCCTGCCCCCACCAATGTCCCCTTTAATCAGTCTTTGGCAAAATGACTGCTATATCACTCTTTCTATGTTCACCTGACATTGCTCTTTGTGGGTGGAGCTCCAGGAGGTGGGGGTACCCTGATATCATGGCTGGTTGGTCCTTCTTCTGGCTTTATTGTCTTTGGAAGAAGTGAGATCTAGCAGTGGTACATTGAGTTTAGTAGAGATTACTGTGTGTAAGCTAAAACCAGCAGATAGTAGTTGGGGGACAAGATGAATTAGGGCGACCCTCTTCCAGGCTAGCCAATGAAGGGCCTAGCCTGCTTGTGTGGCTGTTTTTGGAGATCTCACATCTTTTTCTGTGTTTGACACTCCAGTTCACAACTAATTGAAGGGCTGCCAAAGAAGAAGTCCTCCAGTAAACCATGCATGAGGGAGAGACACTGCATTTAACAATGTACCAGCACAAGTGATGATAAAATGTCAGCTGAATAATGCCATAAAAAAGTGACACAAAATTAATAATAGTCGGATGTACTGTACATGTTAACAGAATATAAAAGCTCCACCTGCCCTTGGTTTTTCTGAAGCTCTACACAGTGGGAATTCCGCCCGGGAGATCGGGTCATGGTCCTAGTACCTACCTCCCACTCTAAGTTGCTTGCCCTTTGGCAAGTTAAGTAGAGGAAAGGACTCGTCTACTATTTGGTGAGCCAACCCAATCATCAGCCGAGGGAGCGGGTTTATCATGTAAATCTGCTGAAACTGTGGAAGGACAGGGATCCCGATCCCTCCTCCAGTCAGCCCCGCTCACTCTTTGCTCACACAGCTAGCCTTAACTTCGGTGTGGACAACGACGGGAGCTGGAAACAGGTATCCTGTCCGTCCTGGAGGTAGTGAGTGAAAACCCCAGAAGGACCTATGTGATTGAGCACGACATTGTGACAGAACCCAGGGTTATAGTCTGAGAACATTTGTATTGTCTTCCCGAGGCAAAAAATGAGGCTGAAAAGGAGCTTGAGATCAAGCACATGCTGGAACTAAGAGTTAGGATTAATCTCAAGAAATGTTTCTTTAGATTAAGCGAAGCCAAGTATTTAGGCTACCTGGTTGGTCGGGGTGCCGTGAAGCCACAGTGCTCCAAAGTAAAAATTTTGAAATGGCCCGTCCGCGAACCAAGCAGCAGGTCCAAGCCTTTCTTGGGTTAGCGGGGTACTACCGCCGGTTTGTGCCCTGGTTCTCGGAGAGAGTGGCGCCCTTGACTGATTTGACAAAGAAGAGGGCCTCAAACATTGTGGTATGGATTGTAAAGACAGGCGCTGCATTTAGTGACTTGAAGCAGGCCCTTACGTAGACACCTAACTTTTCTTTACCTTTCATCCTCCAGATGGACAATTCAGACAGAGGCCTGGGGGCTGTGCTAAGCCAAAGCATTGATGGTGTGGAACACCCCATCATGTTCCTGAGCCAGAAACTGTTGGACTGGGAGACCAGATATGCAGCAGTGGAGAGAGAGGCTTTAGCAATTAAATGGATAATTACTCAGCTGAGGGACTACCTGTTGGGCCGAGAATTCACCCTTGTCACGGACCATGCACCTTTACATTCGCTGTTCCCACACAAAGAGTCGAATCCACGTTTCACTAGGTGGTTTGTTGTCCTCCAGGCATACACGTTTTCGCTCTTTTATTGTTGGGGCACTCTTCACGCCAACGCTGATGCTCTTTCTCGGGTTCATGACTTCTCAGTTAGGGTCACCCAACCCGACATGTCTATCTTGTCATACACGTGCGCATGGGAGGCAGTTAAAGGGCTTGAGTAAGAGCAGTTCCTAATCGTACCAGGATGTGGCAGCGTGCACTGACTCTTTTTCTCCCTTTCCTGCAGACCATTCACAGGAGATTCCACCTGGCCTTCTTGACGTCACTTCTGGGACCGAGCCTATGGCTGAAGACCTTCATGAGCCAGACCCCTTTGATCTCACTTCCTGTCTTCCCCTTTAAAAGCCTCCACCTTTTCCCTATTCCCTCAGTTCTGTTTTGGACTCGGTTTTGTGCACATCAGTTCTGTATTCATTTTTCGACTTTGCAGCCAAGATACCAATTATACAGGTGGCTGCCCCAAACCTTGCTATGACTCTGTGTGGAGTTTGTGACAACAGTCTATGGAAAGAGCCTAGGACACCTGAAAAGAAATGTAGGAATTTAAAATCGCAGGCTATTCTAAATAAGTATAAATCTCTTCTATCTTCCTTCTCTTCTGCTACTACTAACACCATTAAAAAAGAGGATTCTCAACCCTTCTGATATTCACTGCTTTTATCTGCTTTTACCACTCCCTCCTGAACACACCACAACAATCTTCCCCCTCTCCATCAATGACATTTCCTGTCTCTCCTCTGGTAACCCCATTACCTGTCCACTTAAACCCAGCCCCTCAAATCTCCTCTAATCAATCTCTCCTTTACTTAATTCTCCAGGTACAGACATCATCAACACTCCTCTCAGCACAGGTACATTTTCTGCAGTGTTCAAGCTGGATAGAATAATTCATGTTCTCAACAAGCCCACATTTGACCTACCTTATTTTGGTAATTACAGAGCAGTCCATCCCCTCTACTGTGCCTAACCAAGTCTCTTCCTTTTTTATACAGAACAGACTGCCTGATCCTAATCAGTTGGGCTTCAAGAGGGGCCAATCCTACAAGACGGCTCTGCTTACCATTGTAGACACCTTATGGCCTTCAATATGGTCAGCCACCTACCCTCATGTGGCTTGAGTCTTACCTCTTTGACAGATTCTACTGTGTATCCTGGTGAGGAGAGAGGTTTATATATAATGTGTTGATGTGGAGGATGCTCTCATCTACTTGCTCCATTGGACCTAATTCCAGACAGGATAATGTTCTTTCACTTTTCCAGTTCTTTAAAAACCATTCTGCTTCATCAAGTAGAGAAAAAGCTCAAAGCATTGAATCTTGATCACGGACTACATGACCACCAGACAGCTGTTTGTGAGGCTGAGGGACTAAGTGTTAGAAATGGTGGTGTGTGATACTGGAGCACCTCAGGGAACTTTCCTGTTTCCCTTCCTTTTTACCCTCTACATAACAAACTTTCAGTACAATAACAGCGCTTGTCATCAACAAAAATGTTCAGATAATTCGTCCAAAATAGGCTGAATTAATAATTGAGATGAGTTAGAATACAGCAAAGATGTGGAGAAATTTGTCTTGTGGTGCAACCTGCAACTCAACATCAGCAAGACAAAATAACTGGTGGTGGGCTTCCGATGTGCCAAGAAGCCTCTGAGACCAGTTCTCATTCAGGGAGAGAACGTGGAAGTGGCACAGATCTACATGTACCTGGGGGTTCACATAAACAACAAACTGGACTGGTCTGAAAACACAGTGGCACTTTAAAAGATGGGCCAGAGCAGACTGTACTTGTTAAGGAGACTCAGATCTTTTGATATGTACAGTGAGCTGCTGAATATGTTCTACCAGTCCATAGTAGCAAGTGCGGTGTTCTACACCGCAGCCTCCTGGGGAAGCAACCTGAGCACAAAAGAAGTGCAATGTCTGAACAAACTTATCAGGAAACTTATCCATCACAGCATGAACCCTGGACACCCTGGAAGATGTTGCTGGAAAGAAGATGATAGTTAAATTGGATACCATAATGAAAAATCCCCTCCATCCCCTGCCGGAGATGCAGATTCATTCCACTATGGTATGCTAATTTATACTAATAAATTCTAAATATTTAATCAACCAGGTATTGTTAAACAAAATTTAACCACTAAAGTGCAAAACAAACCTTCACTCTTATCAGAAAAAAGGTTTAATTAAAATAAGTATAATATTAAAGCAGACAATAAAACAACCAGATTAATATACAGTAGAGTCTTGCTTATCCTACCTTCGCTTATCCGACATTCCGTATTATCCAACGTCCCACCGCAAAAAAAAAAAACAAAAAAAAACGCATCAATCAGCAACAAGAACTGCAAGTTGTGAGCATGAGCATAGTCTATTTTTTGTTGCTCTCGACTCTTACCGCAGCTAATTACAGTGGAACCTTGGTTTGCAAGCATAATTCGTTCTGGAAACGTGCTCGCAGTCCAAAGCACTGGTTCTGTATATCAAAGCGAATTTCCCCATAAGAAATAATGGAAACTCAGGTGATTCGTTCCACAACCCAAAACTATTCATATAAAAACAACATTTATTTATATAACACATTTTCATTCAAATAATGTAGCTCAAAGTGCTTTACATGATGAAGAAAAGAGAAATAAAAGACAAAATAAGAATTAGAATAAGACAACACTGATTAACATAGAATAAGAGTAAGGTCCGATGGCCAGGGAGGAGAGAAAAAAACAAAAACTCCAGACGGCTGGAGAGAAAAAATAAAATCTGCAGGGGTTCCAGGCCACGGGCATTCTAACTCACATAAATGAAACAGTCCTCTTTGTATTTAGGGTTCTCATGGAAGGACTTGATGATGATGGTCATGTAGACTTCTGGCTTTTAATCCATCAATGTAGTAACATCATGATGCTATGATTAGGTGGTGGCAGGTCGCCGGGAAAAAAAAAACGGGAAAAGAAACAGAAGAGAGAGTAGGGCTCAGTACAGATTTTAGAGCCACCATGAATAGTTATTATGATGAATTGAACATACAGAGTATCAGGATTAAATTAAGGTGTTAAATTATGAGAAGGCTATAGGTTAAAGTAATGTGTTTTTAGCAGTTTTTTTTTAAATACATAAAACAAATGAACCTGCACTTTACCTTTGAAAAGAATCATGACTGGCGTGAGTGAGTTTCTAAACTCTTGTGGGATTCCACCCAATGGGACGACACGCAGAAGAGCTTCCTAATGCAATTGCAGTCTCCCAGCGGTGTAACAGTTCGTCGTAAAAGCGTACATGCTATAAGCGCCTGCCGTCGATGGGTGATATAAGGAACAAGGAACATTATAAATGTGCAGGGCACAGTATTACTTGGCCACGACCCTCCCTGACTGCTGTGTCTGTGTATAGGAGAGTGGCAGATCCCGCTACAATAAATAACCGCGCTGAATAAAGCTGGTGTTGCTAAAGTACTGAGACTCCGCTTCATGTTTTTGGGTGCAAGACAGGGACTCGCACGTCACAGCACGCACATCACAGCACAAACACACACACACACGCAGTCACAATGCTGTAATAAACAGTATACGCTAGTACGGATGTTGACTATATGAGCAACGGAGTTAAGGCTCTAGAAACTGCAATTAAATACATTGGGCAAGAAGAAGCTACAGGAATCGACATAATGATGCTGCAAAAATGGCGAGACTTGGCAGCGATGAAACTGCACTTGTCAGAAAAGCAGACTACGATCATAAATTTCTTTAAATCATCACAGGACTGAACTTTTCAAATACAGTACATACTGTATTTAACTTCAGACAATTCTGTAACATTTTTTCAGTGAATTTTTTTCTGTTGTGTTGTTGCAAAACATGATTATTAGGTTCTTAATGTGTAAAATTACAACATAGTTTGACGTTTAATAAGCTTTTTCTTAACACCTCCCATTAATCTGACATTTTCGCTTATCTGACGTTCTGCCTGCCTGTTTATGTCAGATAAGCGAGACTCTACTGTATATAAAAATAAATATGTACATTTTGTGTGGTCTATGTAAATGGCAACGCACTGAGTAGAAACACTTTGATGTTATTAAAGTTAATGAAAAGATACAAAAGTAAATAAAACAGTCAATAGCATTTTCCATTCATTTAGGGTATAGGTGAAGTTCTTGATTCTTGAATGTGATTGTTTGACCAGCTGACACAGAGGACAGCAAAACAAAAAACTTCTACGATGGGCCATAGGAGAAAAATAAACCTCTCAAGGGCCACAGGGGGAAGACAGAACAAGGCAAATCAAATAGTTAGGTCGGATTGCAATCAGTTTCTACATCATGAAAGCTAGATTGACCTAGGCCAGCTGGTTGCCCACCCTTCATTGGGTACAGCTGATACAATTAACACAGTCAATAGATAATAAGATTTCCTCCAGTACCCCAGAACAGAGAACAGAGCACTCTGAGCAGGTGTGGGAGACAAAAAAAAAAACACTAAAAAAGCAATGAATTAATGCATCAAGGGGCTAAATTTATAATCAGGTTATGATATAATTACTGGAAACTCAGATTAAAAAAAGGTTTTTAAAAGTTTTTTGAAATGTTCTATAGATTTATTCTGTTGTATTTCTAATGGTAAATTATTCCAGATTTTAGGTGCATAAGAACAGAAAGCTACCTCTCCAGTTCTTTTATGCTTAGATCTAGGAATAACGTGCAAACCAGAATTTGCAGATATAAAACTGCAATTGGGTACTTAAGGAAATGTAGGTAGATTGTTTAAAGCCTTATATACAAATAGAGGTATTTTAAAATCGATTCTAAAGGACACTGACAGCCAATGTAAGGATTTTAGTAGTGGGGATATATGCTCATATTTTTTCCCTTTGGTTAAAGTTTTTGCTGCTTCATTCTGGACAGACAAGCTGTAGCCAATTTACACCTTTTTTAGGTAGTCCTGATTGCAGTAATCCAGTAGGCTAAATACAAATGCATGTACTAATTTTTCAGTATCTTTACATGTTATAAGAAATCACATCCTTGCAATGTTCCTTAGATGGAACAAAGCAGTCTTGGTAATAATATTAATATGCAATCTGAAATTAAGGTCAGAGTCAATAATAAAACCCAAATTCTTAATCTCTGGTTTGATTTGGAGTGCCAAATGATTACTTATGTTTCTACGATCCTCTCTTTGTTTATTGCTGCCAATATTGAACAGTTCTGTTTTTTTCTTGTTTAATTTAAGGAAATTCATATTCATCCATTCTGTTATATTAGTAAGGCACTGGATTAAAGGATTTAGAGCAGCGGTGGCGAACTCCAGGCTTCGAGTGCCGCAGTGGCTGCAGGTTTTCATTCTTACCATCATCTTAATTAGTGACCAGTTTATGCTTCTGATTATTTCTTTTAATTAACTTGACTCAGGCCCCATAGTTGTTTCTTTTTCTTTAATTAACAGCCAAACAATAATGAGACACAAAACAATCTACCGCGTGACCAGCTCCCCAGGTGATGGTCTTGGTAAGGTTGATCTCTCAGGTCACCAAAACATTTTGACGGTGCTCTTAGAAAGAACAGAAAAATAACAGTTTTCAAAATGTGTGCTGTGGCAGAATGAGAGCAACAACAAGCCATGAAATTAAGTAATGGGTTTAATTAACAGCAAGAATTGGCTTCTCATTAAGAAAGTGATTGGAGTGAGATTGGTTGGAGTTTGAAGCCCCAGATTAGCTGGTATTTATATATATATATTTTGAAATTATCTGGCCTAATGGAAGCATGTAGAGTGAAAACAACAATGGTCCCAAAATTGATTCCTGTAGTACACCATATAGAATATCATGTATTTTTGATTCACAATTGGCACAACTGACAAAGAATTTCATTCCAGTTATATATGATTTAAACCAGCCTAAAGCAGTACCCATAGGCTAAGGCAGTTTTTAAGAATATCATGAACTATAGAATTGAATGTCTAGCAGAACAAGTACAGGTATTTTATGTACATTACTTCGCAGATCATTTACTAATTTCACTAGAACTGTTTCAGTACTATGATTTGATGTAAAACCTGGCTGATACTTCTCAAGAATAAAACTCTTATTCAAATAATCATCTAACTGCTGAAAAACTACTTTTTAAAGATTTTTACTGAGAAAAGGCAAATTAGAGATTGGCCTATAGTTGTCTAAGATAGAACAATCAAGGATATGTTTCTTGAGCAGAGGCTTAATTACAGCAGTTTTGAAAGAATCTGGGAAAATGCCAGAATCTAATGAACAATTTATTATGTTAAGAATGTTGTTGCTAAGTAGATCAGCAGCTTCTTTAAAGAAGTTTGTAGGTGGGGTCTAATACACAAGTGGACTGTTTTAACTGAGTAATTTTCTATGAAGTTAGATAAACCTATTTTTATTGAAGCAGGTTAGTTCACAATACTGAGCTTTTTGAGACTCAACAAATATTTTATTTGAAGTCGATTTTATAGTAAGTCTAATATTAGTTACCTTTTCTTTAAAATATACTGCAAAATCTTCACTTTTAGCCTCTGATGCTTTCAGTAGATTTTCTGCGCTGTTATTAATAATTTTAGAAAAGTAAGACCTCTCTCTAGACAAACTGTTGAGTTGTATTTGGCTATAACAGCCTTTATGAATTCATAATGAACCATTAATTTAGTCTTTCTTCATTCACATTCTGCCCTACAGCACTCACTTTTAAGTTTGCAGACTTTCTTTGTTTTCCATCATACTATGACTATAGATGACTTCTTAACATGTTTTTCGGATGCTACCAGGTCTACTCATTTCTTTGCGTTGAAATGCTCAACCATATTATTTACTTTGCTGTCTGCTTTGGAAAACAAGATCAGATGGTTCTTAAATTCTGTTACCTTGGCATCACCCAGATCATTTATATGAAGATTAAAATCACTTAGTATTACAAACCTATCATAAGCCATTATTATTATGGATAATACATTTGAAAATTCATCAATAAAGGCTGCTTTATATTTCGGCGTATGATGAATTGTAAGTAGGAGAGAGTGTGAAACTCCTTCAGTAACTTGAGCAAGATATTCCAAAGATGTAAAATTAACAAGATCAATAACATTACAGTTTAACTCTTTAGACAAAAATATATGTGATGCTGTCGCCTTTCTTCCCTTGGCGAACAGAATGAAAGAAATTATAACCTAGAGGAGCAGCTTCTAAAAGGGCACTAGAACCATTTACATATTGTATAACCATTTTTCACAAAAAATTAATAATCTATTTTCCTCTATGTGATAAAGTCATTTACGTAAAATGTTTTACTAGCCCTATTATTAAATTAGGCCATATTAAGGGTTGTGTTAGCACACAGCTTTACAGAAGCCTTGGGTTGACTAGAGATAAATTTCTTGTACAGTATTTACGCCAGGGTACCTGTACTTTCTAGCTGATGTATGTTTCTTTATAATAGGTTTAATGCAATTTATTTCTTTAGGTAAAGAACTTATGTATTCATTATATTTTAATACACATTCATGTCTATTATTAAACATATTATTTAAAAGTCAAGAGCGGTGTATTACCTTAGCAATGTTTCGGACAGGATCCGCGATCCAAATCTACTGGGGTGTAGGCCATCCCACCTGAAGAACCGCGGTCTCTCCCAGAAGAGATCCTAGTTATTTACAAGATTATGTAGGTATTTACAAGTTTAAATAGGTAAGAAATAAGAAAATAAACATTGCGATGCACTGCAAGCCCTTGCAAGTGGCCTTTCATTGATATGCCACGGATTAATGAATCAGAGGCAAGCAGCAGGGAGACAAACTATGAACAACACAGAATAAGGCAGTATAGAGGAATACTTATGATGTATCGGATCAAGAAAATGGGCAAGAAATTGTTGTCAGGAAGAGCAGAATGAATGAGAAGGGGAGCACGCAGCTGCATAGAGTGAAACAGCACGAGCCACAAAAATAGCAAAACTAAAAAGGTACTACATATATCCAGTTTTACTGGAATGCAAACCAGTTGACTTTTGTAGTGTGTTGCAATGATCACAAAAATGTAACTTTGGTCTGTGATTAGTGTGCTGAGTAGAATAATATGACTTTGTAATTTCTTATTATTTAAGTATTTTAGGAAATTTTTAAATATTAAAAGTAGGATTTTAATGATATAGAGTATAGTGTTCAGAAAAGAGATGTTAAAAATGTTAATTAATTGCTCAACAAAATTAAAGGAACACTTTGAAAACATCAGATCTCAATAGGGAAAAAAAAATTCATGCTGAATATCTAAATTGATCTGGACTGGATAATGTGTTAGGAACTAAAGAATGTCACATCATTTGATGGAAATGAAAATTATCAACCTACAGAGGGCTAAATTAAAAAACAAAAATCAAAGTGAAAAGATGATGCAGCAGGCTAGTCCGTTTTGCCAAAATTTCATTGTAGCAACTCAAAATTGTACTCAGTAGTTTGTATGGCTCCCATGTACTTGTATGCATGTCTGACAACGTCAGGACATGCTTCTAATGAGACGATGAATGGTGTCCTGGGGGATCTCCTCCCAGATCTGGAGCAGGGCATCACTGAGCTCCTGGACAGACTGAGGTGCAACCTGGAGGAGACGGATGGACCAAAACATAATGTCCCAGAGGTGTTCTATTGGATGTAGGTCAGGCGTGGGAGCCAAACAATTGTATCAATTCCTTAATCCTCCAGGAACTGCCTGCATACTCTCATCACATGAAGCCAGGCAATGTCGTGCACCAGGAGGATCCCAGGACCTACTGCACCAGCATAGGGTCTGACAATGGGTTCAAGGACTTCATCCCGATACCTAATGGCAGTCAAGGTGCCGTTGTCTAGCCTGTAGAGGTCTGTGCATCCCTCCATGGATATGCCTCCTCAGACCATCACTGACCCACCACCAAACTGGTCTTGCTGAACGATGTTACAGGCAGCATAATGTTCTCCACGGCTTCTTCAGACCCTTTCACATCTGTCACATGTGCTTAGGGTGAACCTGCTCTCGTCTGTGAAAAGCACAGGGTGCCAATGGTGGACCTGCCAATTCTGGTATTCTATGGCGAATGCCAATCAAGCTCCACTGTGCTGGGCAGTGAGCACAGGGCCCACTAGAGGATTGTTTAGTCAGAGACATTCACACCAATGGCTTAGGGGGTCATTTTGTAGGGCTCTGGCAGTGCTCATACTATTCTTCCTTGCCCAAAGGAGCAGATACTGGTCCTATTGGGTTAAGGACCTTCCACAGCCCTGTCCAGCTCTGCTAGAGTAACTGTCTGCCCCCTTGGAATCTCCTCCATGCCCTTGAGACTGTGCTGGGAGACACAGCAAACATTCTGGCAATGGCACATATTGATGTGCCATCCTGGAGAAGTTGGACTACCTGTGCAGCCTCTGTAGGGTCCAGGGGCCTCATGCATAGTGCCGTGCATAGAATTCACACTAAAACAAGGCGTACAGGCAAAAGCGTAAATATTCGTACACACAAAAAAAATCCAGATGCATAAATCTGTGCGTATGACAACTTGTCAATGTCAATTCATTTATATAGCACATTTAAAACAACATAGTAATGCTGTGGCCAAAGTGCTTTACAATAATAGAATAAAAGAAAAACAAAAACATAAATAGTAATAAAATATATGAAACATTAATTAAGATACAAAATGAATAGAAATAATGTTATATAATCACAAAAAGGAACCATCAGTATTACTGAAGGTCACGGAATGCAAGTAAATAGAAGTGAGTTTTTAATCTTGTTTTGAACAGTTCAATTTTAGACAACTCCTTTATATGAGAGGTAAAAAGTTCTACAGGCGAGGAGCAGCAGCTGCAAAGGCCCTGTCCCCCTTAGTTTTACATTTGGTACGAGGGACAACCAGAGACAACTGACCAGAAGATCTAAGCACTCTGGATGGCTAGTGTAAAACACACAATTCAGATAAATAGGCAGGAGCAAACCCATGTAAAGATTTAAAAACAAGCAACAAGATTTTAAAATCAATTCGAAAACTGACAGGCAGCCAGTGTAAAGAAGCTAAAATAGGAGAAACAGAGTCATACTTTCTGGCCCCAACCAGAAAGCGAGCAGCAGCATTTTGGACCAGCTGTAACCTGTGTATCAGGGATTTGTTAATCCCAGGGTACAGCGAGCTGCAGTAATAGAGGTGAGAAAAAATAAAAGCATGAGTAGCTTTCTCAAGATCTTTAGAAGATAAAAAAGGCTTTATCTTACCTATAGACGAAGTTGAAAAAAGCAACTCATGACTACAGAATTTACTTGTTTCTCAAAAGAAAAGTTACTATCAAAGGTAACACCAAGATTGCGAACTTGAGGTTTGGAAAAGACAGAGAACGAGCTGAGAAGTCCAAGACCAATTCGGGCTTTAGCTGATGGACCCACTATGAGCACCTAGGTTTTATCTTGATTTAAATCAAGAAAATTTTTAGCCATCCAGGATCTTAGTTCAGACAGACAGTTGTGGAGTTGATTTGTTGCAGAGTTGCAGACAGGAATATAAACCTGAGTATCATCAGCATAGCAGTGAAAAGAAATGTTAAATTTCCTAAAAATCGCTCCAATAGGGTGAAGGTATATATAGAATAAAATAGGACCCAAAATGGATCCCTGAGGAACACCATATTTAAGAGGAGCAGTAGATGAAAAAGCGGAATTAATAGTCACCGAAAAATGTTTACCAGTTAAATATGACCTGAACCAGTTAAGAGCAGCCCCTTTAAGCCCAACAAGATGTTCAAGCTGCATAAGCAATATTTCATGGTCAATGGCTTGAACTAGCATGAAGATGTGTGTGGCTTTACGCCAAGTTTAGGTTTTATACATCGCAATTTGACCGTGGAAACAGGAGTATGCAACATTTTTGTGTGTAGCTCCGTTTATACATGAGGCCCCAGGTATCACCTCATGCTACAAGTAGTGAAACTAGTGAAAAAACAGTCAGAAAAGATGAGGACAGAAAAATGTCAGTGGCCTCCACCTTTTAAACCATTGCTGCTTTGGGGGTCTTCTCATTTTTGTCCCTCTAGTGCACCTGTTGTTAATTTCATTAACACCAAAGCAGCTGAAACTGATTAACAACCCCCTCTGCCACTTAACTGATCAGATCAATACCCCAGAAGTTTCATTGACTTGATGTTATACTCTGATTAAATCTTTTTTGAGTAGTATATATATATATATATATAAATATAAATATATATATATAATATAAATATATATATATATATATATATATATATATATATATATATATATATATATATATATATATAGTCACACACGTGCGCTTAGGAAGCAGTCAACATTATCCAGAGGTGAGCATTACTTTAACAGAGCGGGGGTTGAATTGTGGTAATGATGTCCCTCTCTCTACCTTTATAGAACTAAGGAAGAAAAATAACAATACTCATGTACAATCAACTACTATTACCAGTGAAAATGGCTCCTCAATAGGATCTTCTTCAAACACACTTCCGTCCAGTCGTGATGACGTCACTTCCAGTCCACCATTGATGACATCACTTCCATCCAGTCCTGATTATGTCACTCCCGGTCCACCACTGATGATGCCACTTTCGTCCAGTCTTGATAATGTCACTCCTGGTCCACCATTGATGATGTCACTTCCGGTCAACCATTGATGACATCACTTCCTTTTACATCCAACTTCCTGCCAGATCATTTCCTGCAGCCATTTTGTACTGTATAAAAACGAGTCTTACCAATCCCTGTTGTCGAATGTTTGATTTTGAAACACTTTTGACCAATTTTGCATCCAAGCAATATACAGGACAATTACCCAACACTTTATAGTGATTTTGTGGAAGTTATTTCATCACTATATATATGTGTATAAATATATATATATATACATATATATATGCTAGGTCAAGAAAGACCCAAGGTATGTATTAGTGTTTGTTGAAAATCCAACGTATATTAGGGTTTATTCTGCTGCTTGTGAAAGTGATTGAAATGCAGTAATATTTTAAATAAACTTTAATAAATGTTATGTCATGCATATAACTAACTAAGTGCTAAAATTCTCATACCATTATTCATTTTTCTATCATAGTAACTGCAAATGAACTAGCTTTATTGCAGATGAATATCTGAAAAGGTGATAACCCAAGAAGACAATACGTGTTATTAAAGCATGCTTTTCAGAGGTTTAATAATGACAAAGGAAGAAGAAGAAGACAGTCATTCAAGACACACAAAAAATCTAACGTTTTAAAAATTGGGATCAATAACTAAGTGGGATACTGGCTTCTTCATTTAGTGGCCTATTAAGAGTACAGCTAGGATAGGAGAGTGGTCAGATGTTAACTGGTGGGACAGAGAATCTTGAAATGAGTCCAATATAATATAGACTTGTTTACATTAAGTATGTTTCAAGGTTTTTTTTCTGCTCAAGAATTTTTAAATCAAACACACAGTAATAAATGTTTATTTAGCATCTGACTGGTAACCTGTAAAATGTGAAATTACTGTCAGGGTTCCATCTGGTGCTAAATTACATTTTTAAGAAAAATGTTTCTTTTTGTTTCCTTTGTGATTCTTTTACATTATAGTAGTGTTATAATATTGTACAAAGCCGCTTTTGTCCTTTTGCTTCTGAACTATGTATTAAGTGGCTATTTTCCCTATGAATGCTATTTTTTAGTTCTATCTGAGTCTATATTTATCACATGTAAATTATTTTAATTTGGTTTCTTTTTCTTATTGTTTTCAAGATTGGTGTTTGGGTGTGGAAAACCTGTCAGCCTATTTTGCACGTAGTTTCATTGGGGAAACATCCTAATTTTAATTAGAAAAGAACTGCAATGAACACTTTATGACTGTTAAAAATAACAAGTCACTGTTGTGTGAAATAACTGCAATGCTTGTAGCCAGAGGAAATGTTTTTAATTTCATATCAGATATTTGAAAACAAAATGAATCACAATATACACAAACAGTGATTATTTTCTTACATAAAAAGTTTATTTTTTTCTAAATAAGTACTAAAGAAGTAGGCACACCATTTAATACAAAGATGTACACTGATATTGAACATATTTGGAAGTCTTAACTTTTCTGTGTTTTCAACATACTCTATTATTATCCAAGGTTGAGTACTATGCTATAAATATATACTACATAGTGTCACAACCGGATGGAGGTGGTACCCAGCCGGGACGCCTGAGAAGACACGAGGAGGGCTGGTGCCTCCTCCAGACCTCGAGAGGGCGACCGCCCTGGAGGCCTTGGGTAAAGAGCTGAGAAGCTCGACCCTGTAGGGACCCGGGGTTACCGCCAGGAGGACCCCAATACCAAGAAGACCCTAGACCTCAGCACTTCCGCCACAACCGGAAGTGCTGGGGGGGAAGAGAAAACGGGGACACCCGGAGTGCTTCCGGGGAGACAGCCGGCACTTCTGCCACACTGGGGCGTGTCACTAGGAGATTGCCAGGAACACACCTGGAGTACATCCGGGTGCTTATTTAAAGGGGCCGCATCCCTTCAGATGGGACAAGAGTCGGGTGGAAGATTGGGACAAGGTCTATGGAGGAGGCAGGAGGTGGTCTGAAGAAGAAGAGAAAGAGAAAAGACATTGTATTGGCCAGGACTGAGGGGTATTGGGGATTGGTGAGCACAGAACCGTACAAATAAGGAAAAATAAAAGTGTGCTTGGTGACATGAGCGTGTCAGCCTGTCTGTGTCCGGGGCAATGTTCACAATAGATAGAAAGAAAGATAGATAGATAAATAAAACTTTATTTGTCCCCAGGGGTAAAGTTGGCTTGTTGCAGAACTACTGTATATTTGGGTTTTTGCTATACCATAAAGTAAAGTATTCAGACACTTTACAAGTTTTCACATTGATATATTATGTGCAAATTATAGTTTCATATCTTGTACCAAACTATGTTTTTTTTAATGCATACTGACATGCTCAAGAAGAGAATACTAAATTAGCAATTTGATTATAGATATTATAATGAACAACAATATTAAATGTACTCTGTGCCTAAGTCTTCAAACCTTACACATTTTGGCTGAGCTTGTTTTTGCTAGGATGACAAGTTTGTCTTTTGGCACAGGTGTCTACCAGCTATGTACGCTAATCACAAATGTTTATGGCTGAATCCTCTTGACAGATTTGCTCCAGCTCATTCAAGTATCTTGAACAGCCATTGCCTAATTCTGCTGCAGATTCACAATAGGATTGAAGTTGAAACTCTTCTTGCTTGAAACTCAGTATCAATTAAAAAAATTTAAAGTGCCTGAATACTTTCAGAAAGGCACTGTGGATACTCCACAGTTTTGAAAATTTTATGGCATTAACAATGTTAGTACATTAATGGCTAGAACAGCATTTGAGGACTATATGAGAGGTATATGTCAATGGAAGGTTGGACTGGTCTTGCAACACAGAGGAACTATATAAACATTTTCTTAAGAGAGTGCACTCATTTATTGTGGGAAGTGACATCCTTCACGTTTTCTACAACTCAGTATTGGCCATTGTGATTTCCTATGCTGTGGTGGGCTGGGCTGGTAGCATCACTTCAAGAAATGTCTGTTGAATGATCAAAATAATTAAAAGTGCAAACTCAGTTATAAGACACAATATGAACCCCCTGGAGGTCATAAAGAAGAAGAGAATTAAACAAAACCAAGTGCCATTATGAACAATGCTGTATACCCTCTCTCTGACACATTAACACACTACTGGGGTTCCTTTATGCCAATGGTAACATGCCTGCATAATGCTTCACTGTGACTGGGACTGTCAAGTCAGAAGTTTTCTTTTCAGTTTCTTTTTAGTCATTAATTATAAATATTTATTTATTTAAAGAGCGTCTTTAAAAAAGACAAATTTCCAGATAAAGTTCTATCTATCCATGTATTTCTATACACAGACGCTCTATCAATTTAGAATAACAAAGAAATATTGTGAAAATATAAATAAGGTTGTTTTTAGGTAACTAAAAAGCAAAAAATAATTGTAATAAGAAAAAAGATATTCGTTTTTTTTTTTGTCAAAAATGTCAATCAGCAATTGTCTGTTAAATGAAGTAATTGCCAGAGGACTGAAGAACCTCAGGTAGAAGCTGATGATCGAGCAAACAACATAGGAAATAAAACATAATTGTAATGTCCACAGATTCTCCAATGACTGGTCTCGATGCACGTTTTTGAGTAAGTTATTCCTTCATTTTGTAGCACAATTAACAGAACAAATAGCAGAACAAATCCCATCGGAACTGATTAATCTAAGCTTTTCTACTTCACAATAACACATGTACATCAACCCCTTTGCAGTGTCTACTCAGTAAAATATTTTGAAAAGATCTATATGATAAGGGAACCAAAAATTCCCAGAATCATTTAATACCACAGGGTATAATAATCAAATATAACACTAGGTATTTTATGTCTACAGTCTAGTTAATCAGTCT
The DNA here is from genome assembly GCF_016835505.1 of Polypterus senegalus. NCBI lineage: Eukaryota > Metazoa > Chordata > Cladistia > Polypteriformes > Polypteridae > Polypterus > Polypterus senegalus. The sequence continues at coordinate 131,909,516 of NC_053157.1, forward strand.
GCCAATGTGCTGAGTTCATCGTGTTTATACTACAATCATTCATTTGACTTGAGTGATTTTTTTTTTCTTCAAGGCACCACGGCATATTTTCAAGAGACAGTGCTGATCATGTTTTATATCACTGACAGACTCATAATGAGCTTGTTCCAGTGGACAGACTAATTGGCAAAATTACATTGGCCTACTGAGGCATCTATGGGAAAGCTTCAGGAAAAAATGTCCAGAGAATTGGTGCAGCCAAACTTGCATTTTGCACAATGACAACACAGCTGTACATACTGCATTGTCAGTCAAAGAGTTTTTGATGAAAAACAATGTGGTTGTTGCTTCACAGCCCTCATATTTGCCAGACCTTACTCCCTGTTATTTCTTCTCAAATCAAATTGAGACTGAAAGGATAGAGACTTGCCACTGTGTTAAGAATCCAGGAAAAACCGCCGGAGGCTGTAGCCATGGTAACAAAATATGAGTACAGGAGATATTTTCAGGAATGAGAGAAGTAATAGAACAGGTGTATTGCATCTCAAGGAAAGTATTTTGAAGGTGACTAAAAGGGAATTGCTGTAAGTTTTATAATTGACGTTTTTTTTAGAACAGTTCCTGGAATTTTTGGTTTCCCGTCAAGATTTGAAAAATTACTGCTTTACATCAGTATCCTTCTTACTCAAGGGAAGCAAATGCATGTACTAAATATTATCAGTAATCACAATATTATACTGTTAGCCAGCTGTCTCTGGAATTTGATCCATCAAGTACACCACTTTACCTACTAATGCAGGTAGAAGATAAAAGCAACAGAAGAGTGGTTCGTCATTCAATGTAGATTGCATTTGGTCTAACTTAAGAATACAAAATGAAATGAAAGTTGAGTACAAATGTGGGCAGAAAGATCAAACATAATTCAAGAGTATTTTACTTACAATATCATGTTTAAAAATATAAATTATAACTTCAACAGAGTTCATATACAATTCAAATATTTTACTTAATTTTATTGATTCCTGCTTCAGAATTCATATTTGATATATTTATGTTTCTTACCATTTTGATTTTACCATTCTGAAGGCTCAAGATGGACCTGCTATCGCTGCTTCTTAATTTTCTCTCCAAATTAGGGTACATCTGCACTCTTTTAACCACTGAATGAGTTAGGCTTCTCTCCTGTTCAAACTTTCATTCTGGGAGACCATCTGTGATTCACAGATTGAACTTCCTCTCATTCCAGAGTAGGAAAACAAGCCCCAACTGGCTAAAAAATCTCAGACTTATACATATTTAGTACAACTCTTGGGAGGACGATTAAAAGCATTCCATCAGTTTTCCAAATTTGGGAAACTACTCCTAACCACCAGGATTTAGGAGAGTTTCTGAGCTTCTAAGTCATTAGGAGCTGTCAGAAGATGACATTCAGGCAGAGATCAGCACCCACATCCCAGAAAGGCAGAATGTTTTGGAAATGCTGGACAACAATGAACTTGGAAAAAGATGTTGATTATACAGAAATGGAATAATATTGGTAACAAATGTTGCATGTTAAGTAATTGACACAACAAAAAGGTTTGGGGCAGCCGCCCTGTATACTTGAAAGTTTGGCTGAAAAATGGCAAAATTGAGCAATACGTCTTTACAGGCAAGAGTCCAAAACAGAACTGAGATAACAGAAGGTATATGGCAGTTTTAAAGCCAGACAGGGAAAATTATATCATCTGGAGAAGAACTGGAAGGGATGTCATCGAGCCTGGAACCAGAAGTGACATCATCTGTCCCAGAACTGGAAGTGACATCATCGGGCCCAGTCAGAATTTCCCATGGTTGGTCTGCAGTAAAAAAAGAGAACTGAAGACTCTGTAGCAATTTTACTATATTGGTGAACGTGCAGAGGCATCAGCTAAAGTGAGCAAGGGCAGGTCATATCTTGTCTGAGATGGGCATGTAGTTGAGTGCAGCTGTGACACAGATTGAGTGGGATAGGCTGGAACCTGTCTCAGGAAAAAATATGGTAGCTTGTTGTGTGCATGTACCACAAAGCTGAGTTTTTCTGCTTGGGTTGGATGAGAAATGAGGTACATGCAAGCGCTGAAAAAATGTAAAACTGCATGCATTCATGATCTTACCAAGTGCAAGTTACATTTGTATAAGCTTCTATATATTTTCCGTAGAATTCACACCATCTGTGGCTGTGGTTGAGTGTGAACAATGCGGGCTGCTCTATACACACACACACCCACACACACACACACACACACGCATATATTCATGCCTTTCGTAGTGAGAACTGAGGTGCAAAGAAGTGCCGAAAAAATGTAAAAGTGAATGCATGTGCCATTTAGTGGCTGTGGCTGAGGCTGAGTGTGAGCAGAGCAGACTGCTCCATACCCACACTCACACACACACACACACAAGTCTTTCATTTATACAGTGTATATGTCTAATATATATTGTACCACACATGCACATGGGAGCCAGCCTCAGGGACCAAAAGAAAGGAATTCCATGTTGATCATTTCTATTTTGGACTCCGTTCTGTACATTGTTGTGCTGAATATTTTGATTGCAAGGTCAAGTACATGGGTGGCTGCCCCAAACCTTTGTTTTGTGTCAAGGTGCTTTATTTCACAGTCATGTAGTTGGCAGGATGGCCTCTGTAAAGAGACAGGAGAAGAACCACAAGAAAGCCTTGACAAAACATCCAAAGCTCCAGCCATTAAGGACTCAGGTGGGAAAGTACCGTCCCTACATTGCCGGGTTGGAGTCAATTTGTGTGGGTAAGGGGGAACCAAGCCCCTGAAGCCCTAGGCAGATGGACGAAGGGCCCACAGACTAGAGCCAGGCTCAGAAAGACAATCATTGTGGACTGAGTATGGGCTCTCAGGAGGAGGGACCACTCAGCAGAGTCCCACAGGGGGAAAATCCTCATATAGACGTGGGGGTGCCCCAGGTTGGCAGGTGAGGAGGGTGATTCAGTGGGAATATAAACCCCACCTGCCAACCGCTCTGCAGGCCATAAGATTATGGACTAAAATCGGCTACTGGTTATGGCCAGGTCACAATAGCCCGTGGCAGATTGTGGAACAAACAGCTTGTGCATTACTGCTCAGAGGACTTCCCAGCGAGCTCACCCAGCCGGGCCTGTGGACAGTTGATTAAAAACATGACCTCCCTAATCGAAATAATAGAGACATCACAAGCGGTTACTTACCCAGGAGAACCAGAAAAGAACCTGTGTGAACCTAGATGAGACCTATAGTGTCTCTATACCTATGCTCCGTAGCCACACGAAGAAGCAGACCTTGGGACCTCCTAATATGCAGCAGCTAGCTCCTCGCAGTGACAAAGGGGTCTGTGGTAAGACATAGCCGGCTGAGTGTGCACTTGCCAATCCTCTGGCATTCTTGCATACAGCAGAAGTGATTGTAAACAGTTTCAAAACACCAGCCCTTTTCGATTCAGGCAGTAACGTTTCCATCGTTGCATGCCACACTTTGCTTTACTGTGACAATGGCTTAAAACAAAGACGAGTCTAACCTATATACACGGGGACGTCTGCCAATATAAATCCGCCTCCTGCTATATCAGCCTTGGGTGGACCGTAAAAATCCTCCGTTCCAGGTTATACTTTGTTAAGACTGGTCAAATAGTAAAAGCGGTATAACCCTCACCACTCCTAAACATTTATTGGACCTTGTAATGGACTCAGCAACTGCATCTTTGGATGGCTCCACGTCCTATTTACACTCGGTAGAGAAACAGATGGCAGCTTCTAACAATGACGTGGAGATTCCCGGGCCGTCACACGCTGATACGTCATCTCAAAGCGCTGCGGCGGCACAGTGGGGAAAACCATACCCCTTGAGGTCGCCTCTGACCCTCTCACAGATCTGCATTTTCAATTGAGACAGACCCCGGCCTCATTTAAAAGGGAGTAATGGAATGATGACTCCCTCAAATTTGCTAAAAATGCAGTAGTTCAGATAGACGGCCATCGCACATAGTATCCTATGCCACAAGGTCCTCACTTTGTGCTAAATAATGATCTTTTATATCGGGTAGCTGAACACGAGGGGGAGGAACAGTTCCTATTGTTAATCACCAAGACTTACCGGTGTCAGGTCTGTGAATTGGCACATACCCACCTCCTGGGAGCCCATCTGGGCCCTGAAAAGACTCTTGAGCATATCAAGCTCAGATTCTTTTGGCGGGGAATAAATGAGGAGGTCCGCCATTTTTGCGTATTTTGTCCGGAATACCAATTATGGCAGATTCCCAGAAGGGACCATGCTCCTCTTATTCCCCTACCCCTGATCGATGTCCCTTTTGAACGTATTGGGGTCAACCTGGTGAGACCCTTAGAGCCCTCAACCCACGGATATAAATATATAATGGTCCTAGTGGATTACGCAAACCAATATCCCAAGGCTGTTCCATTGTGCTCAGATAAATCCAAAACTATTGCAAAGGAACTGGTAGGGTCTTGTCGCGTGCGGCATCGCCAAAGAAGTCCTAACGGACCAAGGGACGCCATTCACCACAGAAGTGTTCAGAGAAACTGCTAAATTACTGCAAATCAAACATTTGAAAACCTCGGTGTATCATCCTCCAACCGATGGTTTAGAAGAAAGGTTTAAGTAGACCCTGAAACAGATTCTACGCAACGTGGTCAGGGAGGATGGGAGAAACTGGGATTAGCTCCTCCCACTTACCCTTTTGCCTATCGGGAAGTCCCACAAGCCTCTACGGGATTCTCACCCTTTGAATTACTATACAGGTGACAACCTTGGGGCATTTATAGACATCCTAAAGGAAGGTTGGGAGGAACAGGCCCTCCCTTCAACTAACATATTGGAGTATATTGTGCAGTTACATGATAGGTTCGCTAAAATCCGGCATATATTAAAAGGTCACTTGGAAAAGGCACAAGCAGCCCAGGCCCATTGTTACAACCGCAGCATGTCCCTTCGGGAGTTCCAAATGGGAGACTGTGTCATGGTACTGGTTCCTACTTCACATTCTAAATTGTTGGCACATTGACAAGGCCCTTACAAAGTTAGGGAGAGGAAAGGGCTTGTTGATCATTTGGTAAAGCAACCAAATCATCGGCCAAGTGAGCGGGTATACAATGTCAACCTGCTGAAACTGTGGAAGGACAGGAATCCTGATCCCTCCTCCAGCCAGCCTCGCTCTTTCTTTGCTCATAAAGTAGACCTTAACTTCAGCCCTAATTTGACCATCAATCAAAGACAAGAACTGGAATGAGTTGTCTCGTCTATCCCTGAGGTAGTGAGTGAAAACCCGGGATGGACCTCCCTGATTGGTGGGCATAACATAGTGACGATTCCCAGGGTGATCATCCGAGAATGCCCGTACCGGATTCCAGAGGCAAAACGTGCAGAAGTGGAGCTGGAGATCAAATGCATGCTGGAACTAGGTGTAATAGAGGAAAGTCATAGTCATATTGGTCGGAAAGCCTAACTGGAGTTGAAGGTTCTGCAATGACTTAACCAGGTCTCCCAATTCAACGCATATCCGATGCCACGAGTGAACAATCTCCTCGAGCGGCTAGGACAAGCTAAATTTCTGACCACTCTTGATATGACTAAGGGGTACTGGCAGGTTCCCTTAACGGATTCAGCGAAGGAAAGGACCGCGTTTAGTACCCCTAGTGGACATTTGCAGTATCGTGTCCTTCCATTTAGGTTACATGGGGCACCCACAACTTTCCAATGTCTGGTGGACAAAGTGCTCCGTCCCCATAATGCATACTGTGCTGCCTACCTGGATGACGTTGTCATCTATTCCAGCACCTGGAAGGAACACCTACAGCAGATACAAGCGGTATTGCAGACACTAGGAGAAGCCGGTCTACAGATTAACCCAAGAAGTGTTTCTTTGGGTTGGTTAAACCCAAGTATTTGGGCTACCTGGTGGGCCGGGGAAACTGTAAGGCCACAGTGTTCCAAAGTCAATGATATTTTAAATTGGCCCCGTCCAAAAACCAAGGGCAGGTCCAAGCCTTTCTCAGATTGGTAGGATGCTATCGCCAGTTTGTGCCCCGTTTCTCTGAGATAGCGGCGCTCTTGACAAACCTCACAAGGAAGACGAACCCCAATAATGTGGTATGAGATGATACATCGGAAACTGCATTTTGTGACCTAAAACAAGCCCTTACGTCAACGCCGATATTGAAGGCTCCTAACTTTTCCTTGCCTTTCATCCTCCAAACCGATGCTTTGGACATAGGCCTGGGTGTCGTGCTAAGCCAGAGTGTTGATGGAGTTGAACACCCCATCATGTACCCGAGTCAGAAACTATTGGACCAAGAAGCCTGGTATGCGGCAGTGGAGTGAGAAGCACTGGCGGTTAAATGGCAAGTTATTCAGCTGAGATACTACCTCTTGGGCCGGGAGTTCACTCTTGTTATGGACCATGCCCCACTACAGTGGATGGCCTTGCACAAAGAGTTGAACCCTTGTGTCACAAGGTGGTTTTTAGATCTTCAAGTTTTCAGTCGTTTACCGTTCCCTACAAGCCAATGCCAATGCCAATGCTCTTTCTAGGTGTCATGACCTCAATGCTAGGTGCACCCGACCCGAGGGGCCTGGGCTGAGGGGGGGCTGTGTCACACATGTGTACATGACAGCCGGCCACAGGGACCAAAAGAAAGGAATTCCATGCCCAGCCAGGGGGTGGGGGGGTGCATTCAGCCCTCTTATTTTGTCCCCGCAGACAAGTCACGGGAAATTCCACCTGAATACAAAGACGTCACTTCCATCTCAGCTCTGAGGACTACATCACTTCCTGTCCCGGCCCTGAGGACGACATAATTTCTGCAAACCTCCCTATAAAACACTACTCCCTTCCTCTGTTGATCAGTTCTGTTTTGGACTCCATTCTGTACATTGTTGTGCAAAAATATTTTGATTGCTTTGCAGCAAAGGTCAAGTACACAGTTGGCTGCCCCAAACCTTTTTTTTTTGTGTCAAGGCACTTTATTTCACAATATATAAACTTTATATATGAATATATGCTAATTCATATACTTACTGTAGTTCATAAATATGGTGGTTCAGATCTAATTATGCAACTTTCGTTACGCTATAACTTAAATTTTTTTACACAGAAAATCACCCGAAAAATCTCGGACCATCAAGAATTGTGCGAAATGACGACATGAAGAATTATCTTTGCGCTGAACTGGATTCGTCCCCGCATAAATCAATGTCATCCAGACGATCTTGATCTACATAATTAAATCTGGACCACCCTGGACATAGACTGAATATAATGTATGAGTCCTAAACCTGCTTAATCACCTTTATAGGTATGAGGCTAGTTTAGATATATAAGTAAATCAGAATGGGAAAATAAAGAAAATAAAAAAGAGATGTCTGTTGAAAAAGAACAAAATCAAAAGTAAAAGTAGAGTTAATAAAACATAACGTATCTTTTTTATTCTGCATTCAGAAATATTCTAAGATCTTGCATTGAGATCTTAAAGCAGGTAAATCATTATGATAAATTTGACAGAAGTCAAATTACAGAAGTTAAAACTGACTTTCTCAGGAGGAGAATCTCTCTCATAATATCTTGCCTTGCAACTATGGTACATTAAGCACACAAATTATTTGTGATTTCTCACATTTGCGCAATAAGTCACATGCTTAATCAATAATGTGTGCAGGTAATTGTGTGGGAGGGCAGTTAGTTATTTGAGAATTAGGATTTTAAGAGTTAGCTTCTGATTTATTGGTCTTTTGTCAACAGTCTCAAGAACATGCAGCTTCACGTACCCTGGCAGAATAAGAAGAGATCCAGAATACTATAATAACAGAATACAGTAATAAAAAAAAAAAAATCTTTTTCTATTAGTAAAGAAACTATCACATGGTTTCTGGTATTAGAAGGCGACCAGACTTGATAAACACATTCAAAGACAAATAAATATTTAGAGGATACGTGTAAAAATGACCTATCTGTGAATTAGTGTATTGAGTTAAAGTACAAACAATCAAATGCTGTATATTTTTTACATGTTCATTTTCTTGCCTTGTTTCTTACATGTTCATTTTTATTTAACTTTAATTTACCAGTCAAGTTTTGTTAACATATAACGCAAATTACAAACATAAAACCTAAATATGTGTATATTGCAACTGTGTGACATCTAGTGCCTTCTGTTTATTGCATAACAGATAAGTTGTATTTGCAAAGGATTTGAAAATGCATGGATGGAAACTGGTGTGGGTGGGACAGTGTGAGGGGTTCTGAGCCAATTTAACCAAAACAATGTATAGAAACTGAACAGACATTGCACTGTATATCCATACTGCTGTTTCTGACAAAAAATGAACAATTATGTGTGAATAAATACTGCTGACTTTTTTTTTTACCTGTTTTCTTGGCATGCATTATGCCAGTAACTACCAACCAAACACCATTTGAATACCTCGGCATACTCAAGCATTGTCACTGACATTGCTGATCCCTTTTTGACCAGTTTTCCGTATTCAAATGGATACTAACAAAAGCATAATATACCATATCACAAATCCGCATCATCTCAAGCTGTTCCAAGAACTTGATGGTGGCTTCAGTTTTCTTCAATGGTCTGCACAGACCACAAAATTTCAAATGAATTGGGCACCTTTGAGATGAAATGTAATGTGAGGCTTACAACTTGAAATGGGACTAAAGGAAATGAAGGAACTGAGTGATGGTATTGTGTCAGCATGGACCAAAACCCCTAAGGAATATTTCTAGCTTATTTGGAGGCACAAGGGCTCCAATGTATACCTAATAAAGTGCTTATAATAAACTATAATGTATATGTTTTCTCACCTTTTTATATTGTATTATTTTATATGTAAACAGAGAGAGACAAAGAAAGAGAGAGAATCCTATAGCCATATTAAAATTCTAGCTTTTGTACATATAAAGGCTGAAATTGTTTTATTATTGTTGCTTTCATAAAACAAACAAAAAATTAAAATCAACCAGATGGTGCCTTTGAACCTAGTTAACAGAAACAGTCTCATTTACTAACAAGAAACAAACCTGTGGCATACAAAATATGGTGTTATTCTAAACATATAAGAATTAAACCACTAATCTAAAGTTCCCACTTTATCTTACATTCCCTGCACTTGTATAATCTCATAACGCCCTTCTCTGTACTTGTAGTTCTGTGGGGTTCCATAACCCTGAAGACTCCTCAGACACACCATGCAACACCACAGCACAACTCCCCATGCAGGTAAATTGAAAGTGCAGTTTCACAGGTCTCATTCAGTGTTTCAATTGACAGCCATGGTGGTGGTAGTTTGTTGCTCCAACTTTGTCTTTATGTTATATTTGTTGTCTCCATGCAGTGCCATATAACATAGACAAGGGAAGAGCTTCAGAGTATCAGTCACATTGTGCTACCTGAAATGACTCCAAATGTTATAACTACATCCATGGATCTTGATCACGGATCTTGATCATGCACACCTATGCAACTAAACAGGCAAAAGAGTTGGCATCATGGTTCAGTACAGGAAGCGAGGACTTTGACAACTCCTGCCAAAAATATGTCTATTGTCACACACGTGTGCATGGGAAGCAGATGAAGGGCTTAGGAAATACTGTTTATACATCTGCCCAGGGGGGGGCGGGGTGCACTGACGCTCTTTCTGAGTTCTCTGCAGGTCTTACCCGGGAAATCCCACCAGGAGCCGCCATTTCCAGGAAGGACACATCACTTCCGGTTCCGGCCCCAAGAATGAGGTCACTTCCGGTTCCGGCCCCAAGGATGATGTCACTTCCAGTTCCGGCCCAGAGGACGACATCATTTCCGCCCTCTGTGCTATAAAGCTCACTGCCTTTGCTTAGGCAGGCAGTTCTGTTTTGGACTCTGTTGTGTAACAACTGTTTAATTATGCCTCAAAGACTTTTGCAGCCGGGAAACCGCATTAAACGGGTGGCTGCCCCAAACCTTTCTACGCCTCTGGTCTCCTCTTCTTACAGTGGCGTAGTCGGCAGGATGGTGTCCCCGATGAACCCGGGACACGAACTTTCATGGAACCAGGTGGGTGAGTACCGGGGCCGAGTTTCAGGGCAGGGAGTGCGCCGGAGGGTCAGGAAGGACGCGGTGCAGGCTCTGCTCCATGAGCATAACCGGGTTGACCACCCATCTCGTGGAGAAGGTAGAGGGGACCCACAGGCGTGGGCTGGCTTCTGGGGAACACACTCGAGTGGCTCAGTATGCTCTCCTTGGCAGGAAAGCCGAGCTGCCCATCGGGACCAAGGTCCCTGTTAACGATGGGTTGTCCCCAGGCTGGCAGGTGAAGGAAATAATAAACTGGGAGTTTAACCCAAACAAAGGGCTGTCAGAGCAGGCTATGGCTCTCTGGCAAAGGTGGGTGAGTGGCTACGCCATTCGAGTTGACCCCTACAGATAGTGCAGCAAGTGGCCTGTTTTTGCTGCTAAAAGCTACCCCAGGATTTGCCCAGCCGGCCTGGGGCGAATTCCATTCTATGGACGAGCTGCTACAAACCTTGCAAACCCAGAAGCCGGCTGGGAAACCTGGGAAGGCAGAACAGCCGCTCTGCGGACTACCCGGAGCTATGTCCTACTAAAGCAGTCCCTTCCACGCAATCCAGAGCCTGTTCAAGTCGCCGGGCCGTCTGGCTTGCGACCTGTCGGGGAACAAGGCGGACCGTAGGGGACAATGGTCGGGTTGTTTGTGTGCCCTTAGCAATCCCTGGCGGATAAACATACGGGGAGCTTCTTATTAATGGACATAAATAACAGCGCTGTTCGATTCCGCAGTAACGTGTCTGTCGTTGCTCGCCGCTTTATTCTACCGCAACAGTGGATTAAAAAGAAGACCAGTCTAAAATGTATACACGGAGATATCCGCACACAATACCGCCCGGTGTTACGTATGTCTCGGAGGAACCCTTCGACAGCTTACCGTGGCGGTGCATCCGGATCCTCCGCTTCCGTAATCCTCGGGCGAGACTGGTCTGATAGTAACGGTAGTTTAGAAAGCATTCCCCGAAAAACTTATGGCCTCGTTATAGATGACAACGATTCATCTCAAGTTGCTTCCACACCGTGTAATCAGCCGACAGGGAGTGGGGCGGTAGGCCAAGAGAGTGACGAAGACACTCCCGGACCGTCGCGGGCTACTACGCCATCCACTAGCGCCCGCAGCGAGGAGGAATCTCCGCCCTTGAGGTCAGACCGACCCGCTCTCTGAGTTGCACTTTCAGTTTAGAGCGACGCCGGCTTCTTTCAAGAGAGAACAGTGGAATGACGACTCTCTGAAACACATAAAGAATGCAGTGGTTCTCGTTAACGCCAACGACGCATTTGCCCATGCCACAGGGACCTCACTTTGTCGTTGATAATGATTTGTTGTATCGGGTCGCTGAACATGAGGGGAAGGTCCGGAAGTTGTTGCTAATCCCGCGGACCTACCGGCGGCAGGTTTGCGAGTTAGCACACTCCCACCTTCTTGGAGGCCATCTCGGCTCCGATAAAACATTAGAGCGAATTAAGCTCCGTTTTTTCTGGCCGGGGATTAATGAGGAGGTTCGCCGCTTTTGCGTTTCCTGTCCGGAATGTCAACTGCGGCAAATTCCTAGGAGGACCGTGCTCCTCTGGTTCCCCTTCCCCTTATTGACGTTCCTTTGATAGGATTGGGGTTGACATAGTAGGACCCCTAGAACCCTCAGCCCGAGGATATAAATATATACTCGTCCTCGTGGATTATGCTACCCGATTCCCTGAAGCCGTTCCGTTGCTTTCGGCTACCACAAAAATATTGCACGGAACTAGTAGGAGTTTTTCGCGAGTAGGCATTCCTAGAGAAGTCCTGACGGACCAAGGAACGCCTTTTACCTCGGAAACGCTCAAGGAGACTGCCAAGTTACTGAAAATAAAGCATTTAAAGACCTCGTGTATCATCCTCAAACCGATGGCCTAGTGGAGAGATTTAATCAAACTCTCAAGCAAATGCTACGTAAGGTAGTCAGCAAGGATGGGAGGGATTGGGACCAACTCCTCCCCTTGTCCTCTTTGCATATCGGAAGTTCCTCAGCCTCTACGGGTTCTCTCCATTTGAATTACTGTACGGAAGACAACCCGGGTTTATTGGATATTTTAAAAGAGGGCTGGGAAGGGGAGGCACAGCCCTCCACTAATATTTTGGAATATATCGCCCAATTGCGGTAGATTTGATGCAATAAGACCGATTCTAAAAAGTCATATAGAGGAGGCGCAATCAGCACAGGCCCGCCTTTATGACCGTGGAACGACTCTCCGGAGTTCCAACCGGGGATCGCCATGGTATTGGTACCAACTTCTCACTCTAAACTGCTCGCCCATTGGCTAGGCCCCTACGAAATTAAGGAAAGGAAGGGATTGGTTGACTATTTGGTGAAACAGCCCAATCGCCACCAGCTGAGCGAATATATCATGTAAACCTGCTGAAACCGTGGAAGGAGAGGGTCCCGATCCCTCCTCCGACAGCCCTGCTCTCTCTCGCTGAAGTAAGTTCCCTTAATTTCGGCGAGCAGCTATCCCCAGGCAGAAACAAGAGCTCAAGCAGCTATCCGCTCTGTCCCAGAGGTGGTAAGTGAAAACCCGGTCGGACCTCTCTGATTGTGCATGACATATTGACTGACCCGGGGGTGATCGTCCGTGAGCGACCCTACAGACTCCCGGAGGCAAAGAAAGTAGAAGTGGAACTGGAAATCAAGCGAATGCTGGCACTAGGAGTAATCGAGGAAAGTAGTAGTCCCTGGTCCAGTCCCATCGTCTTGATTGCTAAGCCTGACGGCAGTTGGAGGTTTTGCAATGACTTCCGCCGGCTTAACCAAGTTTCCAGATTGATGCTTATCCCATGCCTCGCGTGGATGACCTCCTCGAGAGACTGGGACCAGCCAAATTCTTGACTACACTTGACATGACAAAGGGGTACTGGCAGGTTCCTTTAACGGAGTCCGAAGGAAAAACCGTTTAGCACTCCTAGCGGACACTGGCAGTATCGTGTCCTTCCATTGGGTTACACGGGCCTGCGACTTTTCAGCGCCTGGTGGACAAAGTGCTCCGCCCCATAACTCGCTCTGTGCTGCCTATCTGGATGACGCGTCATTATTCCAGCACCTGGAAGGAACACATACAGCAGGTCACAGCAGTATTACGGACACTGGGAGAGGCGGGCTCGAATCAACCCCAAGAAATGTTTCTTTGGATTGAGGAAGCCAAATATTTGGGCTACCGAGTGGGCGGGGGTACTGTGAGGCCACAGTGTTCCAAGTTGCAAGCCATAATGGCCTGGCCCCGTCCGAAAGCGGCAAGTCCAATCCTTTCTCGGTTTGGCGGGTATACCGCCGGTTTGTGCCTCGCTTCTCCGAGAGAGCGCGCCTTGACCGATTTGACAAAGAAAAGAGCTCCTAATACGGTGGTATGGTCTGATAAAGCGGGGGCTGCATTCAGTGACTTAAAAAGGGCTCTAACTTCAGCACCTATCTTGATCTCCCCTAACTTCTCTCCCTTTTATCCTCCAGACGGACGCCGGACACAGGCTTGGGTGCCGTGTTGAGCCAAAGCGCCGACGGTGTTGAACACCCGTTATGTACCTGAGCCGGAAACTGTTGGACAGGGAGACCAGGTACGCGGCGGAGAAAGAGGCTCTGGCGATCAAATGGGCGGTAACTCAGCTGCGGTACTACCTCTTGGGTCGCGTGTTCACTCTGGTGACGGATCATGCACCTCTGAAGTGGATGGCCCTTCACAGGGAGTCGAATCCACGGGTCACGAGGTGGTTTCTTGACCTGCAGCAGTACAAGTATACGCTCGTTCATCGACAGGGGTCTCTTCATGCCAACGCCGATGCCCTCTCCGGCCCACGACCTCTCGGTGCAGGTCGCCCGACCCGACGGGTCTGGGCTGAGGGGGGAGTCTTGTCACACACGTGTGCATGGGAAGCAGCTGAAGGGCTTAGGAAATACTGTTTATACATCTGCCCGGGGGGGGCGGGGTGCACTGACGCTCTTTCTGAGTTCTCTGCAGGTCTTACCGGAAATCCCACCAGGAGCCGCCATTTCCAGGAAGGACACATCACTCCGGTTCCGCCCCAAGAATGAGGTCACTTCGGTTCCGCCCCAAGGATGATGTCACTTCAGTTCCGCCCAGAGGACGACATCATTTCCGCCCTCTGTGCTATAAAGCTCACTGCCTTTGCTTAGGCAGGCAGTTCTGTTTTGGACTCTGTTGTGTAACAACTGTTTAATTATGCCTCAAAGACTTTTGCAGCCGGGAAACCGCATTAAACGGGTGGCTGCCCCAAACCTTTCTACGTCTCTGGTCTCCTCTTCTTACACTATCTAATATGTGACTGCAGTTAAATAAAGTTAAAAAAACAAAAATGGACTTTACTGAGATTACAGAGATTGAAAAAGACAACCCAGACTCACAAATCATTATTTTGGGTGATTTTAACCGTGTGAATTTCAACCAGATCTTTCCTAAATATCAACAGTATATAAAATGCTCTACCAGAGATGGAAATATTGTTGATATCTGCTATGCAGCCATTAAGGATGGTTATCATGCCTTCTCCCACGCTCTCCTCTGTAATTCTGACCATTCAGTGATTTACCTCATTCCTGCTTACACACAAAAGGTGAAAACCACAAAGCCAGTTAAAAGAACAGTTCAAAAATATACAAGTAAAGGCTATAGAGGAGCTGCAGGACTGTTTTGCCTGTACAAGCTGGACTGCCTTCAAAATTTCCACCTCCAATAAACACAAATACTCTAATACTGTAACTTCATATATTTTTTGTGAATATGCTAGCAAGGATATGTCTTGGTTCAACCCAGAGCTCACACAACTGTATCAAGACAAAGAGTGTTCTTTTAGATCTAGTCATTGTAATGAATACAGGAAAGCCAAGTATGTCTTGGACAAAGACATTAAATATGGCAAAATAAAGTTCTTGGCTAAGCCGCGGGAACAATTGTCTACAGATGACAGCACATCAGTCAGGAAAGGCCTTAAACAGATGGGCCCTTTAACCGCTAGGAGGTTATCCACCTCCAAACATGTGAAGACTTCAGAAAAACGCAAGTTTAGAGCATATGCTATTGGACTGAATTTTTAAATTCCCCTTTACTATTCTTGATGCACTTCACATTGACTGTTCTTCTCCTTGACTCTTCTGTTACAACTAAAATACTGAAGGAAGCTCTTTGTGTCATCTTTCACCTTATTTGCTATATTCTTCTCTAACTGCCTTTTAGCCTCCCTAATATCCATCTTAATTGTTGCCCTTTTGTTCTCATACACCCTATGATTCACAATGAAGTTATTAGTTTTATACGACTTATACAGCTGTTTTTTCCTTTTCAGCTTCTTTTTCAGCTCTTTCCACTTCATAGTTTTTTTTTTAAATTTCCTGCTAATTCCAAATTTAGGTATATACCTGTACTGTATTATATTTAAAACATTTTTAAACCTGTTCCACTGCTCCTCAACTGTCTCCACACTTAAAAGCTTAACCCAGTTCATACTATTAGGACCTTGATGCATGTGCTTAACAGTTTTGGTCTTTGCATCCAAGCTCTCTTAAAAAACACTGAGAATTGTATTATGTCATGGTCACTTGACCCTAGCGGTTCAATCATCTCTACACTTTCAGTTCCATCCTGATTATTACAAAATACAAAATCTAGATGGGCTTCACTCCACGTTGATGCTTTAGCATACTGCATTAAAAAACAGTCACAGAATACACTTAAAAACTCCTGCTCTTGTGCTCAGCTGTTTGCAAAGTTAGCCCAGTTAATATGTAGATAAAGTCCACCATGACTATAAAGTCTCCCTGTAAACTTCCCTTTTTAACATTACAAAAAAGATGCACATTGAAATTACTGTCTGCATTAGGTAAGTTTATAACACACTCCAAAAATAAGGTGTCTTCGTCTAATGCTTTATAGACAAATCCAGACATAATATGGGAGTTCATCATCCAACTGAAGAAGACTTGCATTTAAATTCTGTTTGACATAAAGAGTAACCCTCACCACTTTTCGGTCCTTTTTGTCCTTTCTGTCTTTGATAAAAATGTTTATCTCTCTATATTATGCTCAGCCCCATCTATAGTATCTATTTAGCCAGGTTTCTGTTATTGCTATAATATCATAATTATGCTCAGCTACATACAACTCCAACTCACTGATTTCATTTTTAATACTTCAACCATTAAGGCAAGCTAGGTCTAATTTTACACAGTTACCATCAAGTCTATTCTAACCTCATCTTTAACTGTCTGGTTTGGTGATGCCTGTGCACATGCGAAGGACAATCTGTAGTACATTATTACAAAATCTGAAAAGATTTTGGGCTGTAATGTACCACCCATTCATGCCTTGTATGAGTCCAGGGTAAGGAAGCATGCTGTAAACATCATTACTGATCTGACTCACCTTAGGCACCATCTGTTCCAAACACTCTGACAAACGTCTTTGTGTAGTGAAGTGAAAGCTAAAACAACACTTTACCTAAACATTATTTTTTCAACTTGCAGTTATTCTGACTAATCATTTCTAATCTTCTACTCGGTATCCTTGTATACATGTTTAATGGACATCCTGGACTTTTTTATCCAATTTTACCACTTTATATTCTGTGTTGTCTTTGTATGTTGCTTAAGTCCTACCAAATTTGTTGTATATACTAGTGTACCTGGCCAGTAAATTGAAGCTATGTTTCAGGTTCCAAATCTGTTTAATCTTTAACAATAAAAATAAAATAAAGAAAAATTATATTTAAGGTATATTAACTTACTCAGATTAGGTAAAGATACAAAGATAATTAGAAATGACCTTCAGCATTCTATGGACATTAACTGTCATATTGATGATTGCCACAATTTAATTCAGTGCAATTTTTTTTAAAAATCTAAAAAAAAAATGAAAACTGTAAATTTTACATTAATGATAGAGTTCATTGGAATTGTCTTGAGGTGCTATAGAAAATTAAATTCAAAGACAGCTTATGCTTTATCCTGGAAAGAATATGGATGACACCACCTCCCAAAACATAAAACCTTTTTCAAATACACACATTTCATTTAATATGGACTCACAGTATAATGTCTAACCTGTCGATATTTGTGTTTGCTTATTTTACACTTACCAACATTTGAAGATATACAGTTCACCATTGTAATGCACTTGCACCCAGAACCACGATGCATAGATGTATAGATAGCAGGTATACAGGTCAGCACTTGGATTAAAACTTGAATTCAATCCCAGTCTTATTTGTACCTACCACAACTACAGTTGGCACTGTCAGTGTTGTTTCCACATTGTCTGTGCATCCATGTGGGTCTTCTTTATACATCCCTTACACATCATAAAAATGTGCAGGTTCGGTTAGTAGATGGCTCTAAATTTTCACAGATAAGGAAAAGCCTATTCAAACCTTAGCATTTTTCTAGCACTTTAGTGCTAGGCCCGAACATTCCTAAACAGCTTGTATTTAATCAGGTTAAAGTTTAGTACAGATGTTTCAAAGTACAGGCAGATTGGTAGTGCAGAGCTGTCATTCCTGCCTCACATCACCAAGTATATGGGGCTTGCATGTTCTGTCCATGCATGCATTTTTGGATTGATCAGTATTAACGAGTGTGTTTAATTGAGCATTATTACCTGTTTTAATACTGAATTCTAGTAATGTCTCAGTAATTCTTTTCAATTAAGAAAATACACTTAGTCCTCTGTGAAGTAAATAACATCTTTCTCCCTTTCCATCTACAATTTCAGCCCCCGATGGCTGCTACATCACCAGATGTCAGTGTTTGAAAATGTCTTTATCAAATAATTTTATTAAAATAAAACTGACACTTTATTAATAGGTTTCTGTTACTGGAGTGCATGCAGCACTCTCTTTACTGATTGGTTATGAGATGGAACCCTGCAAAGAGCTGGCTTACCGTCCACCACATTTGCTTCTTGCTTTACACCCAGTGCTGCTGTGATAACCCCTGGCTCCCTTTGACCTTAAACAGGGCAGTTTAAATTTACCACTCAGCACATGTAGGATTAAATGTATATCAAATCTTGTCACGTAATTAGATAGATAGATAGATAAATAGATAGATACTTTATTAATCCCAAGTATCTATCTATCTATCTATCTATCTATCTAATTACATGACAAGATTTGATAGACACTATGCATGTGTTTAACCGCTTCATCACCAGCTGTTACTAGACAAAAAGGTCATGCACTTGTATGATGTTGCACCAACAGTAGCAGGCAATGATTTTTTTTTTTATTTTCAAATAGCTTGACTTACATGCTTATCTACACCCATGTGTAATCCAGGAATTTTCCAGGATACTGCTTGAGTTAAGAATTGTCTTCTCGACTCCCTTTGCTACAGAACAGAGTGAAACCAATATGTGTACTAACAATGCTAACGACACCTCCTCTTCACTACTGTGACTGCCTGGTTTAAAAGGGAGCATTAAAGTCTTAGTACACATACTAGAGACAAAATAATAATTTTGAAACACAACTACACCTCACAACTTACAAAATTGAAATGATGTCAATCAAGTTTTCCCTGCAGAATGCTTCTTTCAAAATGCTTGAAAAATGCTCAAAAAAAACCCCACTTGAAAACCGCCTGAAGAGCATCCCAAAGGAAGCCCAAAAATACTTGAAAATGACACTTAAAAAGTTTGAACTGAACTAAATAAGATAGTTAGAAAATGGATGGGTTACAAGACAAATGTAACCACATCCATTACATGCAGGGGATGAATGTAAAGACTCTTTTTTCCCAGAGATCTATTTCATTCATTCAACTAAAACAGTTGCAACAAAACTCCCTATGTGTTCTCAAAGTATGCACTAATCATGTACTATATGTTTACTTTTCATCTCACCAAACCAAAATACAACTAGAAATAACTGAAACCTTTTTTCTTTTCTTTCTTGAGTTGTCTTAGTGCACCCAAGTGAAATTTTCTCAATATGCCCTTGTTGTAAAGAGAATCCTTGGTAATGTCAAAGCTTCACTAGGCAGCTTCATCTACACTTGAACTTAAAAGCTTTCTGTTTTGCAGAGCAGCAGACTCCTACTCGGTCTTATCTTTACTACTTTGAGAAAAAGCATCCATGATTGCCTCTTTGAAGAAAAGAACATTTTTTTGCACTGGCTGCTTTTTTAAGGCACATATCCTGCTGGAATTACCATTAAAGCCTTGTCTTTTTTCATCCAATAATACCTACAGTAAGCTCTGTGCCATGCCAGAAAAAAGTATTACCGTCTCCACAAGTTGCTAGTTGCATTTTTTAGCTAAAAAGAAATACAACTGTGCTGCATAATAGATGCCACTTGATTGTTTTTTGCCCACTGCAATGTCTGTGCAGGATAATTAGTGGAGGATCTTTCTCTAACACATATTCCCATCTCTTATTAACATGTAATCAAGAGTGAAGTATGCATCCCTTATAATAACACAATCCAGGTTTTTTAAAGCAAAATGTGAAAATAGGTTATTTACTTTGTGTCCTGAGAATGTCTGTCCACAGTGCACACACCAAAACCAGTCTCATAATGAGAAGATCCTTGTGCTCTCCATGTTAGTCTTGTTTAACATCTCTAGGCCCTTAGGGCATAATGTACATGAACACTTATAAGTCTCCTTTAGCATTTAGCAACTATGAAGAAGTGTTCTTTGAATACACTGGATGTTCTGTTGAGGTTCAAACTTATTCACAGTGCATTACCAATATACTTAACAATGTTGATTTTCTCTACCGGCTTATAACTTAGGATAATGGTTTGTGAATGGCAGCTTAGTCTTTCTGAAGATTACCTGAAGATTTAGCTTCTGGCATCACATACCAAGTTTATATCAGTGGGATACCAGGTATTGTTACTCAGTTCTTATAGTTTTGCCCTAAAGGAGTAGCATTCATCAGGGCTGATCCTGGATTAACATGCAGCAATCACAGTAGATAGAAATTTATAAAGAATAAAAAAGTCTAAAATATACAAAAGAAATGGCTATATATATTTAACTTCAGAAAAAGTCACTGTAGAACCTTCTTGCTGCAAGTTGCTGCGTAGCTGCTGAAAACTTATATTGTGTTTGAAGTTTCAATATATAGTATATGACTCATTCACATCCATCTAAGAATAAAACAGTGGCAGCTATCTGATGTGCTACTGGAAGAAACTGAATCTTGTCTGTTCATTTGCAATGCTATTTTTCTGGATGTTTCTCTGTATTTTAATTTGAAAAGTTTTTGTTTTTCCTTGTGGTACAGCCATGTTGTGTAAATCTATGGAGAGCAGATTAAAACTTTGCTTCTGTATAGCCCTGGTAAACAGAAAATTAATCTGTTCTTTCTTATTATTTCTTTTTATTTTTTTATATTCTGATTAAATTTAATGCTATTTGTGTGAATCTGACTTGGTAATTGATTTCTTATCCTTTTTTTTATTAATTAAATAAGACTACTTCAGTTAAAAAAAGGTTTTACACCATACATCGTCAACATTATGTTATAGGAGCATTTGTACTTATGCTACACTTGAAATTTATCCAAAGCATTTTAGAAAAGGTATTCTATAGACACCTCACTCATTAAAATTCAGGAAATATGTTGTTTTATAATATTCTACCACATTAAGAAGACATTACAAGTGCATAAGGTGTAACAGTGCTCCAAAACCCAGATACAACCACAAACATACAAGTTTGGAGTTCAAATACATGGGTTGTTACTACAAATAACTACAAATGCTTCCAAAAGAGACACAAATACAAGTGTTCTTTCTTCTTCTCTTTTCCTACTCCTTCACGTGAGCTTTGTCTGACTTGCACATAACTCTAACTCACCTGGATGAAGTTGAGTGGCTTCTTTAATCCTAGTCCTGAGAGTACTTCCGGTGCTAGGGCATAGCCCATTGTAAGCACTTCTGTGTCAAGCAACAAAGCACCCTCTGACAGCACCCATTAAACCCAAGGCACTAAACCTCCCAGCATATCCTGCCTTCGGATACCAAGGCCCAGGAATACTGCCATCTCACATGCTGCGGGAGACCATAGCCACGTCCTATTGTCTCCCCTTGTCCATCCAATGTACTAGCCATTTGGCCAAGTAACGGTCTCTGCAACATGCCCACCAGGATGCCAACACACTCTTCATAATGTTGGCATCTTCTGCCAACCTCTTGGAGAGAACATGAAATGTTCCATTTTTCTTTCCTCCTGGCTTCCTAGCCAGGGAATGGATCAGCACCCATCTTATACTGGGCACCAGTCCATGGGTGCTGCCCATCACAAAGGTCTACACCCTTACTGAAAGTTAAGTTTTTGTCAATGTAAAAGCTGAAATCATATTAGACCTTTTTTGAAGTAATGATGCGTTCTTGCAACCAACAATATGTGAAAAACAAATGGATTTTTTAATTTAAAATAAAACAACGCTTGGTTATAAAAGTGTGCAAACCCTAAATAATGGCAGGTTGTAACTATGTTCAAATGAAGTCAATCACATCTCCATTCAAATCGTCTTCAAAGACCCAACTTATTAAAATTATTTTTTTTGAGGTTTTATAGGATATATACTGTCATGATAACAAAACATCACAAGGTCACAAAGATGTTAGTAGTGAAGTTAAAGATCTAAAGATGTATGTCAAATCAGTAGCTATAGACGTGTAGAAAATATAGCACCACCAAGGTAGATGTGATCAGGCCATCTGTCAAAAATTAACCATGAATGGATAAATCTTATCAGAGAGGATATGAAGAGACCAACTGGAGCCATAAAGATGATGCTGGGACTTAAGATAGTAGCTGGCCACTTCCCAGATATTACAGTAGTTGTGTGTTTTCTTCAACAGTCGGAGATGTTGAGTAGAGTGCCAAGGAGAATTGAAAGAGATGCCTGTGAAAGTAATATCTTTCCCAAAAATAAAAAAAACCTATACAAAACTTTACAGTAAGACACAAAAATAATTGTAAATGTTTTACTTAATATTCAGTATAATTAAATTGATGTTTAATTCTCATTGCAGTAAAATTCAGTAATTACCAATAATAATTTAACAATACCAATATTTTTCATTTTTTGCAGCCACATATAGTGCAGCAATGTAGTTATTCTTTGTTGACAATAAAAATCTACAAGGAAAAAAATGTGCCAGGCTTTGAAATAAGTCATTTTGTAGGTTGTAAGACCTTGCAAAATGCTACAGGGAATCTTGGTAGAGGTGATACTGTCATAATTTATGATCATTTGCAGGCACTGAAGGTTAAGGCACATTAGATCCCTAGACAACAGGTTACAGATCAGAAGGACACATGCTTTCTCCATGGCACAAAAATAGCTGAGAGGTGATATAAAATCTGCTGCAATGCTTATATTTTGTTACACTTCCATCTGTTTTCTAAAGTGAAGAATTGTCTGAGTGGATAAAAACTCATATCAGAAACACCTTTAGAAGAGTCCATAACTGAATTTGCCAGCAGCCATATACCTTGTACACAGTTGGTATAAGGGGATAATTGCACCACTGAGATTTCAGCAGAAAGGCATTGAGCCGATTTAAAATAGCAAGGTGCTTACTCTAAGATTCTCCAAATGGATTGCTCGAATTTTTTAATTTAAAAAGGATAAAGTAGAATATATGGGCAACTGTGATTTATTTTTGCTTGCATTACACTCGTTACTAAAAAAAAGGCTTTTCTTTTTTATTTTCAAGTGATTGTGATTTATAGTTTGAGCCATTTCATGCAGAATTGGCCTCATCATAGCCTACATTTGTAAAACACGTTTCATTTTTTAATTTCTGAATATCAGCTGATTTTTTTCCTGAAAAAATGACACTGTATACAGAAAAGTAAAAGTGTCTCAAACCATCTAGCTTAATTGTTTGGATACTACCTTACTGATGCAGGTATCGAGTCCACTAGTTAGAAAAATAATAAAAATGGTTTATCCCCTCCAAAAACTGAACATATATATTTTTGTGTTCAGGATTTGTTTCAATCAGATTTAGAATTGTATATTTGTTGTAATAGGATAAAAATCTTCAGTCTTAACATCATACTGGAATTTGATAATGATTGACTCAAAAGTACATGCATACTAAACTTTTCTTTATCATTATAGATTGACAGTTTTCTACATAAGCTCAGAATTTTTTTCACAAATTTATAAAAAGAGAAATTAAAATTCAAAATAATGAATATGCTGCTAAATCATAAAGCAGTTTGAAG